>NC_092761.1:69613319-69916349 GCF_047496795.1 Chiloscyllium punctatum | reverse complement strand
TCTTAAATGTTGCAATTGTATCAGCCTCCACCACATCCTCTGGCAGCTCATTCCATACACATACCACCCTCTGTGTAAAAACGTTGCCCCTCAAGTCTGTTTTATATCTTTCCCCTTTTACCCTAAAGCTTTGCCCTCAAGTTCTGGACTCCCCCAACCCAGGTCCTATCCATGCCCCTCATGATTACATAAACCTCTATAAGGTCACCCCTCAGCCTCCAATGCTCCAGGAAAAACAGCCCAGCCTATGCAACCTCTCCGTAAAGCTCAAATCCTCCAACCCTGGCAACATCCTTGTAAATCTTTTCTGAACACTTTCAAGCTTCACAACATCCTTCTGATAGGAAGACGACCAGAATCGCATGTAATATTCCAAAAGTGGCCGAATCTAGGTCCTGTACAGCCGCAACATGACATCCCAACTCCTGTACTCAATAATCTGACCAACAAATGCCTTCTCCACTATCCTATCCACCTGCAACTCTACTTTCAAGGAACTATGAACTTGCACTCCAAGGTCTCTCTGTTCAGCAACACTCCCTAGGACCTGACCATTAAGTGTATAAGTCCTGTTAAGATTTTCTTTACCAAAATGTAGCACCTCGCATTTATCTGAATTAAACTCCATCTGCCACTTCTCAGCCCATTGGCCCATCTGATCAAGATACTGTTGTAATTTGAAGTAACCTTCTTCGCTGTCCACTACACTGCCAATTTTGGTGTTACCTGCAAATTTACTAACTATAACTCTTATGCTCACATCCAAATCATTTATATAAATAACAAAAAGTAGTGGACCGAGCACCGATCCTTCCGGCACTCAACTGCTCACAGGCCTCTAATCTCCAACACCACCCTCTGTCTTCTACCATTGAGCCAATTCTGTGTCCAAATGGCTAGTTCTCCCTGTATTCCATGAGATCTAATCTTGTTAACCAGTCTCCCATGGGGAACCTTGTCGAATGCCTTACTGAAGTCCATATAGATCATGTCCACAACTCTGCCCTCTTTGTTACTTCTTCAAAAATCTTAATCAAGTTTGTGAGACATGATTTCCCATGCACAAAGCCATGTTGCCTATCTCAAATCAGTCCTTGACTTTACAAATACATGTATATCCTGTCCCTCAGGATTCCCTCCAACGTCTCGCTCACCACCAATGTCTGGCTCACTGGTCTATACTTCCCTGGCTTGTCTTTACCACCCTTCTTAAACAGTGGCACCACATTAGCCAACCTCCAGTCTTCCAGCACCTCACCTGTGACTATCAATGATACAAATATCTCAGCAAGGGGCCCAGCAATCACTTTCCTAGATTCTCACAGAGTTCTCGGGTACACCTGATCAGGTGCTTGAGATTTATCCAATTTTATGCTTTTCAAGATATCCAGCACTTTTAAGATGTCATCATGTATTTCCCTACATTCTATATCTTCTATGTCCTTTTCCACAGTAAACACTGATGCAAAATACTCACTTAGCAACTCCCCCATCTCCTGCCGCTCCTTAATCGAGAACTTTCCAAAATATCAAAAGGACATCTGGGTTGGGGATTGCAGGGAGAAACTAACAATTAGATCATTGGTTTGTTGTACGGATGAGATGGAACTTTTCCCCCTGGGATAAGATACCTGGATGCTGCACACAGTATACTGACCCTTTCCAAAGGGGCAATATGGTCAAATAGGCAAAGGATAATGTGCTACGTGCAGGGGACCATATATTTTTCCTTTTTAGGGCTATAAACTGAACTGCAGGTTGTGCCGCTATATGACCAAAATAACAGGAGGCTTTTGCAACTTGGAAAAATCATGCACTGCATATGTTTAACTGCGCAAGATAATATTGTTTTTTGAAGCAGCGAGGGTGATATTTTGAGACACAGAGTGGTGTTGAAAATCTTTTAGGTAAGCAAGTTCTGCCTTACGAGAGCCTTGTAACCAATTGCAGCTCAACCAAAGTGTAAGGGCAACTAGAGATCTCCAGAGCTGGAAAACAGACAACTTTTTTTTTCTCTCTGCATGGGTGAACGTAATGGGCAAAAGACCCCAAGAAAGTTTAAACTGTATAATTTAAACAAGGAAAGATCTAAGTCTACTGGATCAACGATCAAGGTAAACGATGACCATCACTTTAAGGACGCATCATTGCTGAAATCAAAAGTGAACTGAGAGAGAAAATAAATTTAAACTTAACTTCACACCTGGAATTCTGATCTTTGGAATTGTATTTTTCCCTGTTTACAGCATTTGCTTCACCAAAATATTTACATAAAGCTGTCAGATTTTAAAGGTTTATTAATTTGCATTGGAATGGACTAGGAATCTTTTATTTACTATGCCATTTATTAAAGTTAAAGGAGGTTACTATAAATAGAGTCAGTTTATGGTAATAGTGAAATCTGATGTCACTTGCTTTTATCCTAAATAGTAGTCAAGCTGGTAAATTGAACACCTTGGTAGTTTAGTTAGGCACTTATAATTTCTTGATGGCTTGTAGTACAGAGTGAGATGATTATCAATGCACTCTTCCCATTTATGTTGTGACAATAGCACAGGGACACTTTCAAACAGGGACCACAGGCTGCAAGCTGCAGAAAGTTGGAGCATGATCCCAAAGACACCCATGTCACATTATATTTAGGTGTCTCAGATTTATTCTTCAAACCGTAGTGTTGAGGGAGAAAACTCTGTGCTACAAATAATAATGAAGCTAATTGTCTTCACTCACCAGTTGTATTCTTAAATGTTCCCTTTGGGCACGCAATTGGTGATTTAGTACCAGCTGGACAATAATAACCTGCAGCACAAGGACCATTCATTGGAAATTTTGGATTGCTCTGTGGTATGGGACTGCTCGCACCTCCCTGACAGTAATATCCTTCTGTACATGGACCTACAACAGAAAGATTTAACAGCTATTATATTTTCAGCATACATTAATACAACTCTATTGGAAGAATAACACAGCTCATTGAGAAGATTGGCACATTAACCCAACAACATGACTACAAAACCAACAGGTTTGAGTAAAATTTGATAGTTGTTCATAGATACAATGTTACCACACGAGGTCAGACTTTTATGCTCCTGATTTTTGTTCATGTCCCTTTATAAACAAAAGCATTCCTTGATTAGTATATTTTACTAAAGGGCAGTGATACCCACCATCTGGTTCAGAGTTTGCCATGCCCTGACAGTATAACCCAGCTGGACAGCTTAGACACACATCAGCAGAGGAGGCCCCATTCAATGCATTATATGTTCCTTCTGGGCAAGGCAATGGAAATGTCGTCCTTGATGAACAGTAGTAGCCTAAAAAGCAAAGGGTCACACAAAATCTTTAAGAAAGAAGAAGATCAAGTTCAATGGATGCAGCTATGTTATTTTAAATATTTTATTTTATCTTGCAGACAGAGGCATGGAGAAACAAAGCAGCAAACTGGGGAGTATTAGTCCATATCAACAGAAGGGCCTGGACCATGTGGAGGATACAGATTTAAAAATTCAGAATGCTGATCCCAAAAATCCTACTTCTGGGTTTTATAAAGGCAGGAAAAGGAAGAGGCTTTTCTTGTGGGATGTGGGGTGGTGGTGGTGATGTAAGTATTATTGTTTAGTGGTCTTATAATGGTACACCATTTTTGGTGGAACAGGGTCCAAGTGTTAAACTGCCATTTATAACCAAAGTAAAAAAACTATTTTTTAGATATTAGAGGAGTTGGCAATTTAAACGTTTAATGAGGCTGGAAGCCTCACAGTTAGCCTATTGCACAGGTTTAACAGCAGAAGGCTGCATTTCTTCTGTTTCAGAAAATTTGGCAGCTAGGTGTGTTGAGGACAGCTTTCTGGTGAAGTGTCTTCTTACCATTGCTGTGGACCATGAAGAGCTGAGAGTGTTTCCCTGCAGCCACCCAAATTACACAGACTATTCTATGATTGGGAATCTGATCAACTAGTAGATTAAATAAGTGTGCAAAAAATGGCAAATGGAGTCTAATGTGGGGAAATGCAGTGTTGTCATTTTGGAAGGGAAAACAAGAGAACAGAATATTATTTGTATGGAGAAATCTGCAACACTTGAAACACAGTAAGCTAGCACAAGTACAGCAGGCGATCAGGAATGCTAATTGAATGCAGTACCTTACTTTACATTTAGATTGGATTCCCTACAGTGTGGAAACAGGCCCTTCGGCCCAACAAGTCCACAACGACTCTCTGAAGAGTAACCCATCTCGATCTATTTCCCTCTCACTATTGCATTTAACACTATGGGCAATTTAGAATGGCCAATTCACCTAACCTGCACATCTTTGGACTGTGGGAGGAAACCAGAGTACCCAGAGGAAACCCACGCAGACACGGGGAGAACGTGCAAACTCCACACAGACAGTTGCCAAGGCTGGAATCGAACCTGGGTCCTTGGCACTGTGAGGCAGCAGTGCTGACCACTGAGCCACTGTACCACCCCAAAGGGGTTGCAGTGTAAAAGAGAAGGCAAATCTTACTGCAACTGTACAAGGTGCTGGTGAAACCACATCTGGAGTACTGTGGGCACTTTTGGCCCTCTTATTTAAGGAAGGATATAAATATTTGGAGGCAATTCAGAGAAGGTTCAACAGGATGATCCCTAGTATGGAAGGGTTGTCTCATGAGCAAAGACTGAACAGGTTGGGACTCTATTCAATGGAGTTTAGAAGAATGAGTGGTGATCTCATGGAAACAGATAGGATTTTTAAGGGATTTGACAGGATAAATGTGAGAGGATGTTTCCCCTCATTGGAGATTATAGAACTAGAGGGAATAGTATCAAAATACCAAATTAACACTGAGATAAAGAGGAATTTCATCTTTCAATATGTTTAGATTCTTTGGAACTCCTTGGCATAGAGAGCTCTATTTGCAAATTCCTTGTGTATAAGATAAACCTTTGATCATTTGGGAATCAAGATTATGGGGAAAAGGCAGGAAAGTGGACATGAAGAGTGTTGAATCAGCCATGATCCTAATTAATGTCGGAGTGGACTTGAGGAGTTGATTGGCTTATTCCTGTTGCTATTTCTTATGGCCTTATTAACTACCTGGGATAAAGGATTGGCTCTGTGGCCTAGTCTGGGGGTGCTTCCCTCCTGATGAGGAGCCAAGTCTATTAATCAGATTGACGTCCAGGCAAAGACCCTGACAGGGCCACAAGGTATGATGAGGTGTTAAAGCATGCAGAGAAAATCAGCTTTCAAATTTTACCTCTAAAGGATAGTCCAATTCTGTGTATGTAACGCCTTGATTTGGTATGGCCAGATGGTGTCCCACCATTGTTGAATTTTATGCACATTTAACTTTCACATTCATGGATAGAGAACGTTTCAATGTTCACTTGTCAGCTAAAGAAGTTTACATACTGGCAAAGTGGGACTTGATCAGCTACATCAATGTTACAGGTTTGACTCTATGACACCCTGCCCCTGATAGTAGTGGGCTGTGGTCTAACATGACGATCTTCAATATGTTTTGATTTGGAGGTGCCAGTGTTGGACTGGGGTGAGCAAAGTTAAAAATCACGCAGCACCAGGTTATAGTCCAACAGATTAATTTGGAAGCACTAGCTTTCAAAGCGCTGCTCCTTCATCAGGTGGTTGTGGAACAAGACCATAAGGCACAGAATTTATAGCAAAAGGATTACAGTGTCATGGAGCTGTAATGATATATTAAGCAAATTTAGATAAGAACAAAGATGAAAGACTTAATCTAAATTTGTTTAACCATATCATTATAGCTCCATGACACTGTAACCTTTTGCTATAAATTCTGTGTCTTATGGCCTGTTCCACAACCACCTGATGAAGGAGCAGCGCTTTGAAAGCTAGTGCTTCCAAATAAATTTGTTGGACGATAGTTTAGATCAGAGTGGTGCTGGAAAAGCACAGCAGGTCGGGCAGCATCTGAGGAGCAGAAAAATCGACGTTTCGGGCAAAAGCCCTTCATCAGGCTTTTGCCCGAAACGTTGATTTTCCTGCTCCTCGGATGCTGCCTGATCTGCTGTGCCTTCCCAGCACCACTCTGATCTAAGCTCTGGTTTCCAGCATCTGCAGTCCTCACTTTTGCCCTGTTGGACTATAACCTGATACTGTGTGATTTTTTAACTTTCTGGCACTTTCTTAATGAAACCCCATCTGCCATATTCAGCAATTGGTCAGTGAGAGCTTCTTTGAGATAAATCAGAATAAGTTACCCTTTGGGCAAGCAGTAGGTTCCACTGTGCTGCTGTTGCTGCACACAGTACCAGCAGGGCAAAGCAAGCAAATACCAGCTCCAGGAGATGGATTATATGTACCAGCTTTACAGACTAACTCTCTGATTACACCAGCAGGACAGCGGTGGCCTCTGGGACACACATAACCCTGAATACCATCTGAGGGACGAGGCACAGTACTTCCAGTATGGCAGACGTACCTGTGAAAAATACATAGAAGCATTCAGAAACAGCAATTATCCATTTTCAGATGAGAGCTACAGATATATTTGCATGAATGACATGTATGAGCGTGGAACAACTAGGTATGGTGAAAGGTACTTTAAAATTTAAAAAGATCTAGGATTAAGGGAAGTTATTTACGAAACCAAAGTACTTTCATACAGGTAGTTGGTGGAATAAGCAATATTAACAATGGAGGACTTCTTCTAGTGAAAATGTTGAAAATGAACAGAGAAATATACATTCCTATTACTAAATAATAGGCTAGAAATTTATCTCAGTTTGTGGTACAAACCAGGGTGTATTGGATCGGAGGATATTCAGTCCCAATGTGGCCAGAACAGAAGACTATTTTGATGCTGACCATTATGTATCAATATTTCAAATTAATTTCTAGCCTCATTGAAGCACTTCACATGCAGTAAATTGCTCAAATTGTAATCAATTGTTAGAACCTACTGTCTACAAATGTTTTAACTTTAGTTGCTTTTTACACAAGCCAATTTTTCAGGGCAGATCGGGCTGTCTCACTAACCATCTGCAACCAACAAGAGCAACATCATGTATCAGATTGACTAGATAACAGATTGAGTGGACTTCATTTATTCCTCTTTCTATTATCATGACAATGTACAGTGACAACATTATTGGCAAACATAACTTGCTGCTCAAATGGTCTAAAGCATTGGCAATCTATAGGTTAACCAGTGATAAAGGATGTTGTGGTTTAAAAATATCTCAAAGATGCCTCAGCTAGAAATTACAACAATCACAGAAAGTGAAGACAAAATGATAAATCAAGCCTACCCAGACTGACAGTGAGAGTAAGAGGTCCAAAAGGACATAGGTGAAGTATGGGAAGGATATTATCAAACTGGAGAGGGTTCAGAAGAGATTTACCAGGATGATGCCAGGTTTGGAAGATTTAAGTTATGGAGGAAGGCTGGATCAGCTGGGAATTTTTTCACTGGAGTGAGGTGACCTGGTAGAAATTTATAAAATAATGAAGGTATAGATAGAGTTAATGGTAGTTGTCACCCTAGGATGGGGGATTTCAAGACTAGGAGCACATTTTTAAGGAGACAGGAGAGAGATCTAAAAGAGACATGAGAGGCAAATTTTTTACACAGAGGGTGGTTCATGCATGAAATGAACTTTCTAAGGAAGTGGTAGATGCAGATACAATTGCAAGGTTTAAAAGATATTTGGATAGACACGTAAGTAGGAAAGGCTTGGAGGAATATAGGCCAGGAGCAGGAAGCTGTGGTTAGTTTAGTTTGGGATGATGTTTGGCATGGACTGGTTGGACTGAAGGGTCTGTTTCCATGCTGCATGACTCTATAACAAATCAATTTTAGGATTGGAGAGGTTGACTCTTACCCAGGGTCACAAGGTTGAGCTTGACTCACATCTGTCAGTCCTAATTGGTTGCAATAGTGTCCATGAGGACAGCGTTGACACTGGGCTTCACTGACCAGCCCTACTGTATGTGAGTATGATCCCTGTGGACAAGGCCATGGATGCTGACTGCCCTCTGGACAGTAGTGACCAATGGGACAGACATCATTACCAGTAAAAGTGGCATTATCAAATTCAACCTAAAACAAAGATTTAAAAAAAAAATGTATAATTAATCCAGCAGCTCACATTATGCAAAATCCTGTCTCTACTGACTCATATTTAATAATTTAAACTATAACATTACTTCAAAGCGACACACAAAATTAAAGTTGGACACGATTGTGTAAGGTAGTAGCTCTGAAGAGGTTCACGCTTATAATACATTGGCTCCACCCACTTTATTGATAGGGAGAGGCAGGGAATTCTACTCCAGCTTTTGGAGGGAGCAGATATATTTATACAACTCCATAAGGTCTGAGTAATTATGTCAGATCAAAAGTAGGGCTTGACCAAATCATATTGTTATTGCTATAATGCAAAAATCTTGTCATCTAAGCACAGTGTTTTATTCTATTCCATGGTGGTATATCCTTCACTATTAACCACTAAGTAAGACAGGCCCTTCAGCCCACGATGTTGTGCTGACCATTGATCCTCATGTAAGGTAAACCTAATGTATGAACCCTCAAAGTTCTGTGACTATGTGCATGTCCAGCAGTCTCTTAATTATCTCCAATGACCTCACTTCCACAACTGCTGCTGGCAACGCATTCCATGCTCTCACAACTCTCTGCATAAAGAACCCACATCTGACATCCCCTCTATACTTTCCGCCAAACAGCTTAAAAATATGACCCCTCATGTTAACAATTTCTGCCCTGGGAAAAAGTCTCAACTCTATCTATACCTCTCATTATCTTGTACACCTCAATTACGTCCCCTCTCTTCCTTCTTTTTTACAATGAAAAAAATCTGAGCTCAGTCAACCTCTCTTCGTAATTTGTGGAGGTGAATTACCTCAAGAAAATCCTTCGCCACAAAATACCGCAAGGTGCCAGCAGTGGCCATGTGGCAAAATAGTACAGATCGATTCAAGATCCAATGGAAACTCCTAATTTTAAAATATACTGAATAGTAGACAGAGAAACGTGCTAGAATATTTGTATTTATGTATTTTAATGAACACATTAATGCATATACTACAAACAGGGTGCATATTGTGGAAGCAGAATAATTACTGGCTGCTTTGTTACATTGACGATCCAATAAATGATTACAATCTCATTGTTTATGGATGTAAGCCTAGCACGTAGGTTTGTACTATAACAGCTAAATAGAATGCTGTAATTCTAGAACATGCTTAAAATGCAACTGATATTGAAGGGAACATATGGCAAAGCAAAACAGATAAGTAACAAGAGAAAAATTAATGTATCTGTGAATTTGGCAGACGGGTGGAAAATAACATTCCTAATTGAGAAAATTGTACTGCTTTGCATTGGAATGGAAGGAGTCTGGGTCAGATGTTGGAATGCTCTATAAGTTTAACGTAAAGCTGAAACAATGGGACGATCCTGCTGCATCATAAAATATTGAAACAACTCAACCCACAATACTCTGATCATTGTAGCACAGGAAGGATATTACAATCATTAAGAGAATACAGAGAGGACAACTGGGATAATCCAAAAGCCTGATGCCTCTCACTGAGCTACTGTCTCAATGTGCTTGTCTGCAGCTAGGAAAAGGAGACAAAATTTTTAATCAAGTTTTGCATGAAGGTTGATCATAGCAGAGTTGTAAATCAGTCCAACTGTTTCTCAAAAGGTGATGAAAGTGGTCGGTGTAGATTCACTCAAATGCAAATTGGATATTTCACTTTCAGAAAATGTTATTATGTGATACATTTAATGCACATAAATGACTTGATAAGTGTAGAAGATTTGGTGAGAACATATAATTTTGCTGCCAGAGTTCACAAAACTGCTTATCACTCACAACTTTCTCTCACTTCATGTCTGGGTCTATTGTGAATTAATTGCTAGAGATTGATTGGTACGATGAAGAATAATTCTGGTGTTGCTATGTCATGTGACTAGCAGGTTGGAGAATGGTCTCTCTCTCTCTCTCTCTCTCATAATTCCTTCATTGGACATTTTAAGGCAAGCCCTGGTTTAATTCAGCATACACTGCCTGTATATCTGAGCACCCATCATTTTCACTGAATGAAGAAAGTTTAAAGGAAGTGTCTTTATGAATTGCATAATAATTAACAAAGAAAATAAACTTCAGAATCTAAAAATATTAAATGACAACATGAGCATTATCTCACTGAAACTGTACAAGGTCAGAAGACTCAATGTAAAATGTTAATGTGCAATATTAATTTCTTCAGTATTCTTTAGTATTTGATAAAAATATCTTGTTTAAATAATACTACATAGCATTCTAATCCCAGTTTCTCTATTGTACCAAATGCTTGATGGGAGTTGGGCTAATGGCGCTTCCAGTGCAGTAGTATCCAGGATGACAAGGTCCAGTAGGATTAGAGAGTCCAGCAGAAGCACAATGCATACCTGTGAGGGAGACAGACAAGAGCCTGAACAAACCAAGCTGAGCTTCATGTGAAGAGCAGTGTTGTCACCATGGTACTCGGCCAGCAACTTTCTCCTGACCTCAAATTGCTACGGCAAATTATGATGCTGATTAAATAAAAACAGCAAACAACGAAGATGAAAACTTCCATTATCTTGTATAATTAACTGGTCCTTCAGAGATGGGAGAGTATTAGCCCTACGCTACCCCAGTTTATGTGATATGCTTGATTCTGAATACCTTCTGGTTGATCCTGGCCCATTATGTCATCTTCTAAGGGCACCTAAGGACAGGATTAAAAGACAGCAATGATCTACTTCCTGAGAACAATCTTTTATATAGAAATGGCTGCTGGAATGTGCTTTGGCATGTCTTTATTACATTAATGAAATTAGACTGCGTTTGTTAAAGCATACATGCACAAGAACCAGTTATGTCAGAAGAAGAATGACATTGCACAATATTAAATATTTATCTTATTTGGCATGAAATTTGCTTTTGGTCTACCTACAAATAAAGAATACTTGCATCAAAAGTCAAATTGTTTTGACTTTCCCCAAGTCAAGGAATGTGCTTTAAGCAAAATATACAATTTCTTAAACTTGTATTTCATATCAGTATCTGTCTTCTGTTCTGTGTCGTTTGGTCAAAAAATAAAATTATCTAATTTCAGCAATATTAACTTTAAATTTTCCTGTCTTCTAAGGTTTAATTATCTCAATTTTTAAGAAAAGAAACTTAAGCATTTAATAATCATTACTTCAGAAGGTTATGGTGTGCTTAAGGTTACTCCCTCTAACAGAGAAATTACATGCTTTTCACTATACATTTTAAAGTTGCTTCTTACCTGGTGAACAGGGTACACAGCTTGATTCATGAGCTAAACCAGGTCGAGGACCAAATGTACCCATGGCACATGGATGCTCTGTGCCCATAGTGGTGCCAGCTGGACAGAAGAAACCTGCAGGACATGGTTCATACAACTTCCCACTAGAACCTTAAGTGACAAAGAAAACAAGTAAAATGTGTAACTGCTATTTAATAGTAGATGACTTATTTCCTTGAAATATTCTAAGTTACTGAATAATTTAATGAATATGCTCTTTCATTTATTGTAATGGATTAGCCTTTTCAAGCATACCTCATTCTATTAACTGAGGCAATTGAAGAGCTCAGTTTACTAAATTAATTCATATTAACATCAAATGAAAGTCTAGTCTTTATCATTCATTTCATCGGATAAAATGAGGATTGTGGATAACAGTCCATGGCAGATGCATTTGCAAATACATGCTAACAATTTAGTTCAATACAAGAGCTTGCTGCAGTGCCCTCTTTGACTAAATCTCACTTACAATGAATTACAGAGGAACCTCAATTATCCGGCATTCAATTAGCCGAAAATCGGGTTATCCGGTAAGATCGTAAGAACCGGATGCTTGGCTAAACTATGTTATCCGGCATTTGATTATCTGGAATTCGATTAACCAAATGAAATATTCCCCATCCGTTTCCTTCTGACAATCAATGTTCCTCTGTACTTTGTGAATTTTCTCCTCTATAGCAGTGGTCATGACAGGAAGGTGCTGCAAGCAGTTGAGTCCTGACCCTGACTTGTAACAATATTGGGATCTGTATGGATTCAAATTATGTGATAGGAAAACTGGAAAGTATACAAATGTGCCAATGATATCTTTTCACATATATTGACAGTGATAATCTGCCACAGAGCAATAGCTGGAACATGGACAGCATTCAGTGGTGGTCTTGATACTCTCCAAACTGACTTTCTTTTTGCCTAAAACCTGCCTTGTAAATATGAATGATTGCTCTTCTCATAGCAAGTCATGAAAGTCATGGTGTAGGCAATGGGGGCACAGAATCATATACCACATATTCCAAAATCATAAAGTTGTAGATTGAAGTTGACACAATGTGTGAGTAAAAGCAAGTGTGAAAGAAATAATTGCACAGCTCTTCAGATTGTAAAATAACCAAACTTTGATGAACAATTGTCCATATATATGTGTATTCAGCCACGAAACTTAGAAACCAGTTAAAATATTATGTTGACTTCCTTACCATTAGTGAACTGACAAAAGAAACCAGCTGGACATGGGTCACAGGATCCTTGGCCTTTATTTGCTTGGTAAGTTCCTCCTCTACATGGTAGTGGAATGGAAGTTCCTTCAGGACAATAGAAGTTTATTGGACAAACAAACAACATGGGGTGAGCTGAACTTTGACCTGGAGGGCAATAGAATCCCATGGAGCAAGGACCATCAGGAACCACATTACCAGGCCCTTGAAAAGGAAGTAGTGCCATTTTAGAGATGATATTTAAATAACCCATGTCTTTTAAATAATAATCTCTCCAATAAACTTCACATCACTTTTGCAAGTAATGAGAAATTTAGCACAAATCTAACAGTAGAGAGAGAGACACTGAAGCATCAACACCCCAGTGCATATGTAGGTGCAAGAGCCATTCAACTGCTTTATATTAATTCATTGCTCTCGATCACGCTGCAATGAGGATGTGCTGATGGGGTAGGAGTTGTTAAATGAAGAGTAGACATGTCACAACCACCTGATGAAGGAGAAGTGCTCCGAAACCTAGTGCCTCCAAATAAACCTGTTGGTTTATAACCTGGTATTGTGTGATTGTTAACTTTGTACATTCAGAGAATTCATTGTTCCAGATTGGAAATCCTATTGTAGTCACAAAATAGCATAAGATCCCTCAGCAAGAGACATCCGCTCTCTTTCAGACAGAACTCTACGGTCCAAAAAATCTGGGAAAAATATCGGGTATAGAAATTAGTGTTAGCAGCATTTGTAGCGCATTGTTTACTGTGTTCTTTTGACAATATTAAATGCTAGTTGTGTAATGGACAGAGGAATACATTATAAAGATATTAAGGTTTCATCATTGGAATTGCCAAAGCAAGTTCTAAACTTATCAGTATTTTCTCTTCATTAATGTTAGTGTAAAGTATCCCCTAGTGTGCTGTAATCAATATTCCTATTATGATGTGCAATGATTGGGAACAGGTCATTTGGGGAAAAATATTGTATGAAAACAGCTGCTACTTTAATTGTGTAGGCTTAGAAGGAGCAGTGGATGTGTTTACAACATTTGTCAAAATTTGTACAATTTCTAAAGTGACTAAACTAATTTTATGTTTAATAGTTCTTTCCCATTATACTGCCTCAGAATCTTGCCTACATACAAGGATTTACTTAGATCCAGCTGTTAGTCATTTTTACCATCACAAAACTGTCCACTCAGACAAGGCTGGCAGTCTGATTCTTTTTCGTTACCAGAGCTGTTGCTGTAAGTACCAGGTAGACACGGCACAGGAATGGTCGTACTGTTTGGGCAGTAAAAACCAGCAGGGCAGATATGTTGGTCAGGCTGAGTGGAGGCAGCATCACAGTAATAGCCTGCAAAACATCCATCTGTGGCAAGAGGAGGAAATAATAATCAGAACTGGCACTGTCCTCCTTTACGTTTTACTCCAGAACATAATGTTTGTACAATAACCCATCCCAGAATGCAAGGGAGCCGTTCATTTAAATGCGACTGGAGCAATAGTTAATTTGAGGAAAGTAGAAATTGTTCTTACAACAATTAGATTACAAAAGTATTGGAGCAACAGCAGAATAAGATCGCAGAAAAATACTAGCCAATTTACATTTGTTGTTCATGGAGATTTAAAGAACATTAGAACTACAGCTTTTCTGTTCAGATAAACCACTTATCCCTATCATTGTTCTTTTTGTAAATGTTCTGAAATTTTAATGGACATTTTGATTCTACTGTAAGTTACATCTAAAACATTAAGAAAGAACAAACCTGTTGGAATACTAAGTCCTGGATTTGAACAGTATTTCCCTCCATCACATGGTAGTGGAGTAGATGATCCAGTTGGACAGTAATACCCAGCTGGGCAAAGCCCACCCATCACATAATGTTGTTTGAAACACCACTCGTACCTAGTAAGGTTATCAAAATAATAAATAAGTGGAATAATTTGCGGAAGTTTGAACTTATTTAGAAGTTTGAGGACGACAAAAGAATTAGGTTACTAAAGCTGGCATAAAAATGTCCAGCTAGTAATCAGAATATAGTACAAAGAGTGAAAAATTATGGGGAAAGGCAGGAAATTAGGGGTAAAGCTATGATTGGATGCTAAGCAGACTCAAGGGGCCTTATAACCCAATCATATTCCTATTTTTTATGTTCTTGAAGTACCAGAAGCAGGAAAGCTAGATACAGCAGCATTTCCTATTATAATATAAGCTCAATTAAATTGTACCTTGTTAAAAGAAGAAACATTTGATAAGCACTGTCTTCTGATATAGAGTCATGGAGCCATACAACCATGGAAACAGACATTTTGGCCCAACCAGTTCACATGGAACATATTCCTGATCTAAACCAGTCCCACCTGTTTGCACTTGGCCCATATCCCTCCAAACCTTTGTTATTCAACTTATCCAAATGTCTTTTAAACATCATAACTGTACTTGCATCCAGCATGCTCTCTGGCTGTTCATTCCACATACAAACTACTCTCTGTGTGAAAAATGTTGCCCCTCATGTCCTTTTTAAATCTTTGTCCTTTCACCTTAAAAATATATCCCTGAGCCTGTTGTTTTGCTCTTCCCTCAATCTAAAAAAAGATTGCTAGGTAAGGCTAGGTGAGAATGTTGCTTAACAGACAAATCAAATTAATGAAGGTCTTTGGAAGCTTATAATTGAATTATACCTCTTAAATTGGATACACCGTAAATTGCCATAGATATTTGGAAGGGGAAGATCAGAAGGAAAAGGAGTTTAAAACAAGCATGCATCGGATTTATACACAATATATTGGACAATCACCATGAAGCAGCTTGATAAGGTTGAGTCTCAGAAGTATTGAACTTAATATTCCATACATTTTCTGATGTGATTACAAGAAACCATTCAGACTGTTTCCATCAACAAGGCAAGGTTGAGAAATTTCAACTGAATCCAGATCCATTTAAACATTTGTATACAATTGCTGCAATGTTAAAATACTTTCAGCAGCTATTTTGAATAGTATCTATCTGCATCTTAAAATTTAATGACTGAGATCCATTTTCAGGCCATATGAAACAAAGTGTACCTGATAGTTTTTAAATACAGTAGAACAAAAGGAGGATTTCAGCACTTACTCTGAGGTGGAGTTCAAGGAGATGTTAGACGTTAAATGACTTGATGTTGGTTTATTAGTTGTGGACCCTCCAGTACAGTAATAACCTGCAGCACAAAGCCCAGAGGGTTCCGAGAGACCAGATCCACTACAGTACTGTCCTGCAGGGCATACCAGACATTCTCTCTCACTTCTGCTGCCTGAAGAAAGATAAAATTATTTGTCTTAGTGCTGAGGTGGCTCAAGACACCCTGCACTAACTCATTGCCCTGCTATAAAATTTAACAGCAAAAGCCCACTACATTTACAGAAACATTTTCTCTCAGTGAAATCACCAAATTTTTTTCAGTAATTCTAAACAAGTTCCACAAAATTTTATTCAAAAATAAATGCAGTTTTCCTAAATAGTCAAAACCTATCAGAAAATCATGGACTGATCACAATAAGCTCACAATGTGAGAAACAGTTTGATGTCTCTATGTTTACAATATTGATGATTATAATACCTGACTGGCCATTGAATGTTCCTGGAGGACAGGGATATTGAGTGCCTTCCTCTGTTGCAGTGGGGCAATAATAACCAGGTGGACAGAGTTTAGGAATCATTGAAGTGGGAGGGCAGTAATATCCTGCAACAACAGTTAAATGGTGATGGTAATTTTAGATGCTCTGAATACACTTGTGAAAAATATATAAAAATCACAAGAGCAGGTTTATTAGATTAGATTCCAAACAGTGTGGAAACAGGCCCTTCGGTCCAACACGTCTGCACCGGCCCTCTGAGGAGCAACCCACCCAGACCTATTCCCCTACATTTACCCCTGACTAATGCACCTAACACTGTGGGCAATTTAGCATGGCTAATTCATCTAACCTGCACATTTTTGGACTGTGAAAACCGCAAACTCCACACAGACAGTTGCTGAGGTGGGAATTGAACCTGGGTCCCTGCCGCTGTGAGGCAGTAGTGCTAACCACTGAACCACCATGCCGCCCCTATGGGGGCACTAGCTTTCGGACCACTGCTCCTTCATCAGGTAGCTGTGGAGCAGGACCATAAGACACAGAATTTATAGCAAAAGGTTAGTGTCATGCAACTGAAATGATAAGATTAGACAAGTCTAGATTGCTATTAAGTCTTTCATCTTTTAGAATGGGTTGCAGGTTTTGGTTCATTAATACGTAAATCCCAGATTTGTTCAATATATTATTTTCAGCTAGAACTTCCAAACAAATCTGTTGGACTATAACCTATTGTTGTGTGATTTTTAACTTTATCCATTCTAGTCGAACACTGGCTCTTCCACATCTTAAAAAAAACAGTGGGAGTGATTATTTTCAGTTGTAGTCTGCAGTATTATAACCAAACGTTTTGATCACATGATTAAGACAAGTCCACCGCATGATGGATGGACTGAATATGACAGCCCTTTCTGCATACCATTCATGATTGTGAATTTAGTAACAGCTATTTAAATAATTTGCCTTGGATAAGTTGTATTATCAATGTTGAGATTGAAAACAACTAGCTCCACACTAAATTTGTTTGTGTCTCTAATCCTCCTGTAATTGAATCAAAGACTTAAAACATTGCCACCTTCAATAATAAATGATTAATTTACTAATCATAATGCTGGCAGTTTGAGAGGTTGCAAGTAAAAGGATTGCAAACAAAAAAAATTTAAAATAAAGGATATGAGCAGACCACTTATCCTTCGGGTAGCCCCTTTAAAATCAATTGAGAAGAACTGAATGCTATGAAGGTATGAACAAGGAACAGGATAAGACCATTCAGTCCCTCACGTTTGCTCTGCCATTTAATAAAATCATGGGTGGTCCGACTGACACCTCAAATCCACAATCCCATCGATCCCTGATAACCTTTTACATCCTCACCAAGATTTTATCGACCTTTGCCTTAAAAATATTCAAAGATTCTTCGACCACTACCTTTTCAGGAAGAGTGTTCCAAAGACTCATAATCATTAGAGGAAACTTTTTGCATCATCTCAGTTTTAAATGGGTGTTCTCTGAACTTTAAGTGATGATTCCTAGATCTAGGCTCTCCAATAAGAGAAAATATCCTGCTCACACATACCCTGCCGGGACGCCTCAGGCATACACTTCAATCAAGTAAGCTCTTACTCTTCAAAGCTTCATCAGATCTAAACATAATATATTAATATTCATGAACCAATATGAAAGTGCAAAATAAAAGGTCAAACGTAACAAAAATAGCATAATCAACATAGCACTATAGAAATTAAGCAAACACTCAAATTACACTTACTCAACAGGGAGCTGTGGAAATTCCTGCAGGTGTCAACACTTCTGAAACCATAGCAAGATCAATTAGAAGGAAGGATGAGGGAGCAGCAACCTGTTGTATATGTAGAATAACATAGAAAGATACAGCATCTCCTTAAGGATAGATGTTAATCACTTAAAGATGTTTTACCTGCTGGGCAGGTTTTACAATGCTCCAGTCCCTCCTCTTCAGTATAGGTTCCTGGTGGACATGTTTGTGGTAGAACTGATCCTGAGGGACACTGTTGCCCAGCACCACACTTTCCACCTTTGCCCAAGAAGATCTGGGTAGGACCAGGATTGGGAATGTTCACTCCTGCAAACACAGAAGAACTAAAACCCTTCTCAATGATTTCAGAATTATCCAGATGCTTTATTTCCAGTTTCTTTTTTCAGATGACTGCTTTTTCACTTCAAGTTTCTAAATAATATGCTTCAACAAAGTCTTAGTGTTTATTTTAAAATGCGGATAGAATTACAACATTTAAAAGACATCTGGATGGATACATGGTTAGCAAAGATCTGGAAGGATATGAGCCAAGGGCAGGCAGAAGGGAATAATTTGGTTAGGGATCAAGTTTAACATGGACTAGTTGGATTGAAGGATTTCTATATAGGAGCAGAAGATGGCTATTTAATCCATTGAGTTGGTTTGGCCATTCAGTGAAATCATGATTTGAATCCTCAACTCTAATTTCTTACCTTTTCTACATATCCCTTGATTCCTATATTGATTTTAAAAAAAGTCTAATACAGTCTTGATAGTCTTACAATACAGCTTTGACAATCTTCTGTGATAAAAAATTCCATAGGTACCTTCTTAGAGAAGAAATTTCTTCTCATCTCTCCTCTCAATGTGTGACCAAAACTGTTTACAGTATTCCAAGTGTTATCTTACTGGTGCTTTGTATTGTTTTAGCAAGACTTCCCTAATTTATGTTCTACCCCATGGGAAATAAAAGCCAATATTTGATGTGCCTTTCATATTATTTGCTAAACTTGAATACTTGCTTTTTATGATTCATGGATAAAGACTCCGAAATGTCTCTATTCTGGAACTTTCTGCAGTCTTTCTCCATTTAAATAATATTCAGCTCCTCCATTTTTCCTGCAAAAGTGCTTTATCTCACATTTTTTGACATTATATCACACGTGCTGAGTTTCTTGCCCACTCATTGACATGGTGCGGCACGGTGGCTCTGTGGTTAGCACTGCTGCCTCACAGTGCCAGGGACCCAGGTTCAAGCCCCATCACAGGGTGACTGTCTGTGGGGAGTTTGTACATTCTCACTGTGTCTGCATGGGTTTCCTCCCACAATCCAAAGATGCGCAGGTCTGGTGAATTGACCATGCTAAATTACCCAAAGTGTTAAGTGTGTTAGGGGTAAATGTTGGGGGTGGGTTGGTGTGGACTTGTTGGGCCGAAGGGACTGTTTCCATACTATATGGAATTTAATCTAATCAGTTAGCCTGTCTTTAGACTCTGCAGACTCTGTGCTATTCCCACCACTTCTCCTCCGACCTCCTATTGTGCCATCCAAAAATTGGCTAAAAATACTCATGGACTCTGCCTCCATCACCTTTTAGGGAAGAGAATTTAAAAGTTTTGTGATCCACAGAGGAAACACTTTTGTACCACCTGTTTTAAATGGTCAAACCCTTGATTTTTAAGCAGTGATCCCTGGATCCTCCCAAAAGAAGAAACATCATTGGGGGTACCCATGATACTTATATCCTTGAAAACTCCCATGTTCCTGCTTTGTTTCAAAGTCTGGATGTCTTGCAAAGATGTTTACTGGGAGTCTCCAGTGATCCTCTGTGATCATGGCTGATAACTCCATGGCACAAACACCAGATTGAGGTTGACTGTCGATAAAGCTGCCTGTTATTCAATCAGGGTCATGGTGGAGTAGAGGGCAGGCCCACTGAAGTGAAGAATATGATGCTTAGGTTGGTCTGGGGCACACTCCTTGGAGAGAATGCTGCATAATCTTTGCATGCTGTGCTTTGCCCAACTAGAAGATTCAAAAAGAGAATGTGATGGACTGAAGAGCTAGGCGAGCAGTAACAATCTTCTGAAGAGAAAGACAAGGAAACTGAATAGGAGTGTCATCATCTTCTGCATGATAGATTGTGCATCACTGGTGTAACAAGCCAGTCAGAACTTATTTGACATTTGGTTCCAATAGAAGGTCATGATCTTTCACCAACTTTAAATCTGTTGTTGCTCAAATGGCCAGCCATTCCTGTCCATTCCTGTCTATTCCTGTCTATTCCAAGAAGTAAGTACAGCTTTCCTGTATTTGATTTTTCTTTGTCTTTGTTGTTTCTGAATTACCCGCTATCAGAGAATGTGAGCTGGGTTAGACCGTCATGAGACATTTTAGATTTACCTTACTACTGATGTGTTGTTGCAATGGTACTCCTGCTCAGAATGAAAGGAACCACACGTTTTGACATTTGGTGCATGTGCTTGGCTGAGGAACCAATGGCGTGAAGCTACCACCTGTGGGATTATGACTGAATGCTTCCAAGTCAGAATCCTACCTGAACGTAACAATACCCTAGGCCTGTGGATCACTGATTGGCCTAGGATAACTGACTTTGGCCAGTGCAAAATGCCATTCGGTTCAGGGCAGGAGCAGGGCCATAGTTTGGCCACCTCTCTCCTGTAAACATACAGCGTGTTCCTGGGAAACATGGTGCTAGATCATTCATAGACAACATGATTCTGGCTCAAGGTTTCATAAGTAACAGAGCATCTACCCGGCTGGGATCCACTGAAAGTCATCTCTCAAGCCAAAAAAAATCAGAAAAAAAAACAAAAGGAAAACTAAATCAGTGGCTCAGTGGTTAGCACTGCTGCCTCACAGCACCAGGGACTCAGATTTAATTCCAGCTTTGGGAGACTGTCTGCATGGATTCATATTCTCCCTTGTGTCTGTGTGGGGTTTTTCTCCAGGTGCTCCAGTTTCTTCCCACAGTTCAAACTAGGTGCAGACTAGGTGGATTAGCCATGGAAAATCCAGGGTCACAGGGATACAGTAAGAGGGTGGGTCTGAGTGGGGTGCTCTTCGGAGGGCTGGTGTGAACTGGATGAGCAGACAGTCCTGTTTCCAAACTGTAGGAATTCTACGAATAGAATTTAGGAAAGGGTAGCTGTCCCTTGGACAGGATTTTAAGATGGGATGATGCGAAAAATGGGTAATCATTTGTATCTTCGTTCTTAAAGAACAATTCAATTACAAATGTGCAATTGTAATTGCAATAACACATCTTATGCCACATATATATCTTCAGAAGCCTTTTTTTCAATCCCCTCCTACTATATTCACTGCAAAGAGCAGCTCTTGCCTGGTAGTGCTTAACTTGGTGCCTGACTGGGCTTTAAAAATGGTGCTGGTGTTAGGAATCCTGGAAGCTCCCACAGTGACAGGGTACTACAGCTGTAGAGCAGTGTTGGTGCAGCAGAGCTGGTGTAGAGATGTGGCGCAGAGATAATGAAGTGAGCTGTTGAGAATCGAGAGAGAAGATTCACTGGGGGCTCAGGGAGGGAAATCCTCCACAAACTACCCTAAATTGACACGTAACCAATTTATGGTAAAATTCAGCCCATTAACTCCATGTCTCTTCATGCAGCTGCAGCCAAACCTGCAGAGAATTTCCAGCACCTTTCGTTTTCACTTCAGGTTCCCAGCAACTGCAATATTTTGCTCTGGTATTAATACTATTTGGCAATTCAATTTGTTAAGCAGAGAGAATTTGAATAGGTCCAGTTCCCAGTAAAGAGAATTTAAACATATGGATAAATTACTTTTCCTCTCGTGGAGGCAAGATATCTCTCTGGAACAAAATTTCTCACTAAAAATATTGAAGAACTCAAGTATATGAATATGATTATTAGTGAAGGGTTGTAGAATTTTGAAATCACAATATCTAAAATATATTCACACTGACAATGCTCCCATCATTTATTCTAAGGTTTTCACCTTTCGTTATTGCTTTGACAGACTCTGGCTTGGGTCTAAATTCTATTTTCCTTTTACCTGAGATGCAGTAATGTCCAGGATCACATTTCCCTTGTGGTGAAGAAAGACCATCTCGCGCACAATAGAATCCCCCTTTACATGGAAAGCAATCATTCTCTTCTTTCAAACCCATACGTCCACCATATGTTCCTGAGGTAAATAAAAGTACATCTCTCTAAGTTATTTATGTACTTGTTGAATTTTAATTGAAAAAAAATTACAGAGGGTTGAAGGAGTTTAAATTCTTGTCAACAGTAGCCTTCAAAAAAAACACTGAAGTGGATAAAGATGGAAAGAAAGTAAAGAATTCAGATCATGTCTGACCAGCAGCTTAGTGGGTCTAATTCTATAGCTCCTTCAAACCACCACAGGAATGATGGGCTGAGCAACTGAAAACTTGCTACAAGACTCTGATTAAGATCATAAAAGACTGTAACAAGAGTTGTGCATATGGTCTACTCAGCCTCTACTGCCATTCAATATAATCAGGATTAAAACTGAACATTTTTTTTAACCTGTGTTATCCCTATATCCTTCAATTTTATGAATGAAGGATTTGCTTTAATCACTTTCCTACTATTATATTTAAAACAGAAAAATAATTCCTATATTTAGATAAAAATCTGCCATAACACCACTGACCCTCTTGTGGTCTGTTTGGCAGAAAGACAATTTGAAAACGATTCAGTTTGGCACGATCAACAACTGCTAAATTTGTCAGATGAGATTGGAAACAATCATACCGCAAGACTACAATGAGCAGGAAAGTCCAATTCTAAGTTTACTTAAATTTGAAATAGTTTAAACTATGCTATTTACAATTGCATTTCATAATTACTGTGAAATAATACATTTAACAAAAATTCAGCTGTTTATTTGAAATATATAAATCGTAATGATCATGCTGAAACCAACGTCACAAAGCAATTATATTTATCTCCTGCTCACCTGCAGGGCAAGGTGCAATGTCTGCTCCTGTACCTTCAGGACAATAAAATCCTAATGGACATGGATTAATCTTCTTGCCATAGATACAATAAAATCCTGCAGGACACACAACACACTCTGTTCCACCACTATGATTCAGGAAGGTTCCAATTGGGCAAGGGACAGGTTTATGAGTTCCAGCTTGACAGTAAAATCCTTCAGGGCAAACACCTCCATTTTCACCATCTGAAATAAAGCAACTTATTAGGGATACAAGTAATAACTTTTATCTGTGCTGAATGATTTTATAGCTTTCCACCTTCACTGATTAGATTATAATTGACAATATCAGCAATGATGTTAGGCATAGCTTTGTGCTATGATCTGGTTAGGAACTATCAATGTTTCAAAATAAATCTGTTCTCTTGTTTTCACTAGATCAACTATATCACAAGATGCTATTTTCTCTTAACAGAACAAACATTATTATATAAAAGACTTAGAATCACAGAGGTGTACACACAGAAACAAACACTTCAGTCCATGCCAATCAGATATCCTAATCTAATCCATGGCCCATATCGCTCTAAACCCTTTCTATTCACATGTCCATTCAGATGCCTTTTAATTGCTGTAATTATACCAGTCTCCACTATTTCCTCTGGCAGCTCATTTCATACACGTACCGCCCTCTGTGTGAAAAAGCAGCCCCTGAAGTCTCTTTTATATCTTTCCCCTCTCACCCTAAACCTATGCCCTCTATTTCTGGACTCCCCAACCCCAGGGAAAAGACCTTGCCTATTTATCTTCACCATGCTATTCATGATTTTATAAAACTCTATAAGGTCACCCCTCAGCCTCCGACACTCCAGGAAAAACAGCCCCAGCCTGTTCAACCTCTCCCTATAGTTCAAATCCTCCAATTCTGGCTACATCCTTGTAAATCCTTTCTGAACCCTTTCACGTTTCACAATATCCTTTCGATTGGAGGGAAAGCAGAATTGCACACAATATTTCAAAAGGCGGCCTAACCAATGTCCTGTACAGCCGTAACATGACCTCCCAACTCCTGTACTCAATCCTCTGTCCAATAAAGGAAAGCATACCAAATGCTTTCTTCACTGTCCTATCTACCTGCGACTCCACTTTCAAGGAACTATGAACCTGCACTCCAAGACCTCTTTGTTCAGTAACACTCCCTAAGACCTTACCATTAAGTGTATCAGTCCTGCTCTGATTTGCCTTTCCAAAATGCAGCACCTCGCATTTCTCTAAATTAAACCCCTCTGCCACTCCTCAGCCTTAAGCAAGCTATTCATGCTAAGCATCCAGGTTTATTTTCTACTTTCCTCAAGAATTCCTGCCCATACACATCCATCTTAAAGTGATAATGTTCCATGAAAGTAATTGATAACTTATCACTGTCATCTGAAAAATTCTCCTTCATTCCAGCCGTTACTTGAAACTTTAAATGACTCTCCTGAGTGTGAAGGCCCCAGCCCCTTGTTCATGGTAATTTTCAAAGATTGCCAAACTAATCTGATTACTATATTTTCCAACTAAACACTATGAGGCCTACTGTAGATTATCATCTAGCTTTAAATTTTCTTGTTTATGTTCCCTCAATATTCAAACTGATTTTAATCTCTATCCCTGTTCCATGCAATTAACGAAGAGGCAAATGCTCTTTATGCTTACAGCAGAGGTCTAGCATTTTTATTTTGACTAATGTGTGTAAGTGACCTGCAAAGCACACAAGTTCTGAAATGCAACAAACAATCTCTCCCAGAAAATAACTAGATAAATTGAGAGTAGAGAGCCTTCCTACTTCGCCCATCTTCAGGCCAAATCACCCTGGTCTGGACTATTGTTAAAACAACCTTTAATCTAATTATCACATATTTACAATTTCTCCAGCTAAGTAAACCCACCTGGGCGAAAGTGAGGACTGCAGAAACTGGAGATCAGAGTCATGATTAGAGTGGTACTGGAAAAGCACAGCAGGTCAGGCAGCATCCGAGGAGCAGGAAAATCCATGTCGATTTTCCTGCTCCTCAGATGCTGCCTGACCTGCTGTGCTTTTCCAGTGCCACTTTAATCTTGACATGTAAACCCACCCGCTGATTTATAGATTATATGTCTATTTCAATCCATGAAACAAAAAAGGGCAATCTTCAGAACTGCATTTTTTTTTCAGGTGTTCTGGCAATCACAAAAGCCCAAGCACATTTTAACAACCTCCCCTTTACCATAATAATTATTCCAGAACTAAACTATTCCTCTAAACATATTTGAAATGAATCATGAATTACACCCAAGAGCCAATCACACAGTTGCTAGCAGACAGAAGGCCTTTGTCATTGATAACTGATTATCATTGTACAGATCAGTCAGCTACTTCTTGCTGGCTAAATTTCATTTTGTATACACCTCTGGCTCCAGTCCATCGCCAGTCCTTCCCTCATTGCTTAAATAAGCAGTTGTCTAAACAGCATTTACAACGTGCGCCGAGTAATGTGTTTTTAAAAAATGCACCAATCCTTTCAATAATCTTTGGTTTTAAAACCATTCACTTCCCATTTCAGTACATTTAAAAATACAGAAAAATGATAAGACCTTTACGTGTGTCAGTACTGTTACTCGTGATAGGATCTCACTTCAATCAGGCTGCCTAACTGAGATTTTACTTCTCTCATCAAAGGATAATTTTTTAAAACCCCAGCAAGTATATAAATAGATGGGTTTAGCAACGTTATGGAATTATAGGATACTCCTGCTTTATTTTGCCTAACTTTGGAATAGCTTTGGAAACTCTTGCTGAAATTGTCTCCCATTTTAATTGAAGTATTGCATATACTCACTCGAATTAAGAGGCTTAGACAAAGATGTGCATTGCTATTCAACAATGAGGCATTCTGATGCCTCAGCATATACAATAATACACTAATATTTAGTCTTCTCTGACTAAGCTTTGTGGTTATTTACCCATGCATCTTAAGATCTGTGCAACTTGAACCTTGGAAGTTTTACAACTGTTGCTCTGACTCTCGCAGACTTCAACCATGACAAATTGCCTGCCAGTATTGAACCAGTTGCTCTTGTGTCAAGTTTAAATTCCATTTCGAAGCCCTGCATTTTCAAATTCATGGTCTAGAATCTGTTTTGACTCATTTTGACCTCACTTTGGAATGCGGACTTCACCGTTTTTTCTGTATTCTTAACTTTTTGAACATTTCCCTTAGTGCATGATTTCCATTTTGCTGGAAATTTTCTTTTTGCAAGATCTTGTCTTTGTTTCTGAAGCGATGAAGACATAGTCAACTGGCAATATTTTCTAAAGTACACCAACTGGCCATACTTCTAGCACTTCCCACCCTTGGTGGACATTTGTTGTGTTTGTGATTCAACAGCCTAATCTCTTAGAATATAATACATGACCAATGACATTGGTTACTATGCTTTTGGTGCAGTGCAGGCTTTTGGGAGTGTGATGATGTCACTTTGGGGCCTATCCATCCAACTGTATTAGAAGAATTTCCAATGTTGCCTTGTAGTAGATCTTGGTTCCTGATTACTGGTTGCATGTGAATTAGATTGCCTGTTTCAGTATTAAATTCTCCTTCGAGTGTTCTTGTGGCGTAATAGCTGTGTCCCTACTCCTGAACCAAGAGACCCAGGTTCAATGCCCCCCTGTTCCAGTGGTCTGTAATAACATCTCTGAATGCATTGTATAGAAATGTAGCTTAAATCCTCCTCAGATTAGAGAAAATTGGAAAGCTTCTCATCCCCATCACTAACTACTATGGGGTCTCTAAATAATTCAAAGTTCTGTAACTGCAAGACACTTTGAAGTGATATAAATCTGTTGGAAAGATTTCTATTGATTTCCCCCCAATGCTGAGATCTTTAATTAAATCTCACTGCCCTATCAAGTTTCATTGTTGGTCATTGTGGGATTCAAATCCACGTCCCCAGAACATTTGCCAGTCATTCTGCCTTACTAATCTAGTGATATTACCACACCACAGGAACTTCCCATGACTCTGTACTGGAGCTGCTGTCCCCACAGACCATCATGCCTCACTGACCCTCTGAGTTTTTTTTTTAGTTTTCTCCTCTTCCTGTTGAAGGTTCCAATCCTGTGTTTTTTTTCTCCAGGGTACTACCAGTTTGTTTCAAAGTATTTCAGGTTATTTTTCCACCTTTCAAAGACTTGACTCTCTGTAGTTCTGCAACTGAATTTTTCTGAGACCTTTCTTCATCATCAGATTCTTCTAAGTTTCCTGCTTCTTTTCCCACTATGTCTTCCGTGGTCTACCTTTGGAGGCTTCCCTTTGCAGCTGTGACCACTGGATCTTTTAACTTCAGCTCTTGGCTCTGGATATTCAGCCCCTGGCTGTCACTATGCTTTAGTTTATGCTCTAAACAAATTCTCCTACCTACATAATGAGATACCAGTCTGATATCACATGCTGTGGGTGTCTGCACGTACACTGTCCCTGAGGCTACTGATCCTTATCTCCAAGAAAGGTATTTTTACTCCTTATGTGCTGTGACACACCTTTATTTATCTATGTACATAATATATTATCAAATAAAGCTCTCTAGTGTAGTATCTAAGACATTGCTCTTCAAATATTGATTCGCCATTGTAGACTCTTCTCTCTTACTGATGCTAAGTTACTTTCTGTTTTACACATTGCTGTGTGACAGAGTTAAGCCCAAAGTAAATTTTGTTAAAAAACATGGGACAATTTTAGAAATGGTTGTTTGACTTGAAGTACGAGCCTAAACTCAACACTTAAATGAAAGAGGTTTTAGAGAAAAAGAAATTCTGAGGATAAATTGCTAATTTTTTAAAATAATATAGCCATTCCTATCAAATCTCAGCATTTGGGTTCAAGCATTGAAATATCTAGAGTTGCAACATCCATTAGTGTAAAAATCATTTCTCTGGCCTGTTAGACTGTCTTCATCTCACATTGAAAATATAATTTATTTACTGTCAAAAGGCTGTGACAAGTAATACATTTACCTCGGATAGATTATTGGAAAATTCTTTGGATATTTCAATTGAAAGAATTCATATTATAACAAACATACCTTGTGGAGTAGGCTGGGAAGTGTGTCCTATGCAATAATAGCCTTCAAAACACAGGCCACTGGGTTGAATGAGACCAATGTTTCCACAGTAATGTCCTGGATCACATGGCAAACAACCAGCCACTGAATCCCTTCCTACAGAAAGCACCGGATCATTCCCGTGTTAGAAACAAATTAAATGCAAAGAACTGCAGATGTTGTCATTTGAAAACAAAAACAGGGTGTGCTCAATTTTCCACCCTGCTAATTTACTTCAGAAATATGAGTTGCAACCCTTTTGATTTTCCAACTGTGTTGCACCCAGGCAAACATGTATGGCACTGAAAAGGATTACCTGTGAACACCCCGCACCAGAATTCATTACTTTATATTGCCAGACCATTTTACTTCTAGAAGAGTGTGGTGGAGAAACACAGCAGGTTGGTAGCAGCTGTTGAAAGAAAAACAGGGTTAACATTTCAAAGAAGGGTGACGATTTGAGATGTTAGCTCTACTTTTCTCTCAACAGATGCTGCTGGACCTGCTGTGTTTCTCCACCACACTCTTTTAGAAATGAAATGGTCTGGCAATATAAAGTAATGAATTCTGATGTGGGGTGTTCACAGGTAGCCCTTTTCAGTGCCATACATGTTTGCCTGGGTGCAACACAGTTGGAAAATCAGAAGGGTTGCAACTCATATTTCCGAAGTAAATTAGCAGGGTGGAAAATTGGGTGCCTTTCAGACTTGTGCTCCAATCCAGTTGACTTTCCTCTTATGACTGGCATCCGGCACCAAATGAACTCAAATGGAGATCTCTGAAAATATTTATGTTTACATATTAACAACTGCCATATGGATCTCAGAATCAGTTTTATTGGGAAGTTGACTAAAATCATGAGAAATTTGACATCAAAGGCTGCTGCTGACAGTCTATTATAATTTAATTATTTCTAAAATAGAACTGTAGTGAACATGGAAGAAAAATTGCATATCTGTTGTGAAGCTAAGCATGTTGATATTGTACAGAGGATATTCTTTGTGATTTCATGTATTAAAATGTTGAATATGATATGATTTTGACTTAAGTTTCATAAGTTACTTATACCTTCTGAAGGATTGTAGGTCCCAACTGGACAAGGCACTGGCCTCTCAGTCCCACTCACGCAGTAATAACCAGCAGGGCAAATAGCACCTTCAATGCCATTATCTGGATTGGGTGACTGAGCACCTGTAAAGATCAAGCAATGCATTGTAATCCCAAATAGTTAATGACATTTTGTTCTTGTTATACCTAATAATTCAAAAGTAGATAATTAACTATGCAATATGTTCCGGAATTTTTCTCTCTCCCTTCAAAGGATCTTGAAATGCATCAACAAAACGTAGCTTTGTACGGTATGAGTTTAGGTTCTAGAAAATGCACTTGCTGATACGCCCAATCATTCTCAGTTTGAAGAGATCACCGCTCGTGACTGACTCATTTTCACCCAAGATGCTACATTCAGTTATAATTAAACAAAGAACTGTGGTTGCTTGAAATCTGAAACAGAAACAGAAACTGCAGGAGAAACTCAGGAGGTTTGTGGGGAGAAAACAGATTGAACGCTTCAGGTCTTCAGCACTGGGAAAAGCCTTTCAGTTGATGTCAATCCTCTGGTGAACATCCTAGAATCTTCATCCAACAAACAGTCTCTCGAACTCTGGATTAAATGATGACTAATCACATTAAAACACACTGCAGTTAGATTGTTACTCTAAGCTAGAGAAAGACAAATCTATTAATTTATATTTCTTATTGTATCATTGAGACATATGTTAAATTTGGCTGCCCAGGGAGAAGGTTGCAGGTCTCACTATGGTGCAAGTGTTACCACTACAAATTCATTCCATCATGTTTTAAATAGCTTTTTGAAAGGCTGCAGCAGCATCTACCAGTTGCATTTTATTAAATGCCAAACACTATTTTGATGTATTACATTATTTGTGTGTAATGATAATTGTCCTCCTACTTCTTGCCTAATACTTCATGTCACCATTTTGTCAAAGGGATTGTTAATAATGTGGTTTCTCCTGTTCGAAATGTAGGATAAAATTGTAAATAGATACACATTAAATCTAGGGTATAAAGATGTGTATAGATACAGAGAGGCAAATACAGATATAAATAATTTCACATCAGATAGCACACAGTGCATATTGCCCACCTTGTTTCTGATAATCAATATACGTACAATAAGCACCCAAAACAAATTTGAAGCAATAAAATGATAAAAGAAAATCAAAGCCTGAATGTTGAAGCACAATCCTAGCTCCAACCTCTTTTTTTTTAAAGTTAAGCAGCCTCAATGTTTTGTTTTCTCATTGTATTCATTGCAATATTCTAGAGTAGGATACATTTTGTACTGCTGAATACTGTATAAACTTGAATTAGTCCAGTAATCAAATAAATTGAACATGGTAAGTACTGGTATTGAACTAGCAGGGAGTGATAGTCTAAAATTCAGTATGGCAAGTTATTAAATGCAATAAATCTGATCAATATACATGGAGAGAAGTTGCCTGGCAACCAATCTATTACGTAAACAATCACTCAAAAGGGATAAGTTGCAAACATACACTTTTCAACAAGCCCATGTTCAAAGGAAATGTGTGAAGAAATTTGCTGTTACCTAGTCTGCAGTAATATCCTCTTGCACATGGACCCTGTGGGGCTGTCAATCCAGGACTACTACAGTGGAAGCCAGGATCGCAAGGGGTGCAATCACTTGGAGAAGTCAACCCAGTCTTATTGCTGTAGTGGCCAATTGGACAGTCAACACCTGCATTTTGTTTAAAAAAAACATATTCAGATCAAATGGTTCATTTTTGTGAGCTGGATAAGCAAACATTTATCAGCCTTCGATTCTATCATAAAGATTGGCTGCATTAACTACTACCCAACTAAATGACTTGTGGCACTCTCAAATTCCTGGCAATTTATTTTAAAGACTGGAGAAATAATCAAAACGTGCTGCCCATGTATCCCATTCTCCAAACATCACTTTCTCTTGACGAGGGTTATGTGTTGGGTCAGATCAAAGTCTGGCAAGCCTTCTCCTATAATTATCTTATACTGAAATCAATAAGTAAGAGGGTTGGTATTTCCTTACATGGGCCTGTGTTGTCATTTTCTCTCAATATATATTATTCCATATTTGACCATATATCTGGGCAATAATCTGCGGTAATGATTAGAGCAGTAAGGAAAATATTGACAGACAAGAACTAAACATAGTGACAAAGGAAAAAGCAACTCTGGTGTCTTGAATGGAAAAAATACCTTTTATTACTCCTCTTAAATATTTGTAAGATATTTATTTTCAGAGGTATTCTTTTGTGCAACCATTTGAAGTCACGTTGACGAGACCCTTATGGGGAGCAAGCTGTGATAAGTAATGCATATTACAACAAAATACTGTTCCAAGTCCTTGCGCTCCCTTTTACCACTTAAAGAGTCCATTAGCACAATTTTCAAAAACTGCATTCATTTTTCATTATAGGAGTTTCACAATTGCAAGGCATTTATTTAGGGGAAGTGCTCATTTACAATATCCTACTTCAGTCCAAGCATACCTATGTAATTATCTGGCCCATAAATAATTCCAAACTATGTACACAACGCTAATAGAAATAAGCCAATGTTTTCATATATTGGGTATATATTTGCACAGATTTTGCTTTAAAATATGAAGGTTTCTTACCTGCAATAGAGCCTGCTTCACAGAACTTGCCCATTGGACAAATATCACCAGTGATGCCGTCAGTTGGATTGGGGTACATTGCTCCCCTGAAGCAATAAAAACCAGTCAGACAGGAACCAGAAGGTTCAATCAGACCTTCTTGACCACAGAACTGCCCCGGGGGGCAAAGGTCACACTCGGCTAGAAACAGAAAAAATTCTTCGAATAAGCTTTTTTTAAAAAAAATCTAGATTGTACACAAGAGGACACAGAAGAGGGAGCAATTGAAGATGGCAGTGATAGAAACAGTTAATAGCATGCATTTGTTCCATTATTTTAAGTATTTAGTGCTTAAATACACTGAATCATGAATAGGTGAATGTTCAAATTGGCTGCAGGACAAAAATAGATATACAGATCAGAGCCAATTGTTAGGTACAGCACTTTTGATTGGAAACACTGTTTGCAGGTAGCACACAGAAGTTGAAAGCATTAAACCTCCATGGAAAGAAACAGCAGCCTGCACGTATAACTATGATTTCACTGGAAGGAGTTCAGAGAAGATTCACGCTGTCCTCACAAATGACAAGGTCCCTGTCACTAGTGAATACTGAAACAAAGTGTTCATTAAAGATCTCCCCTACCTCCTCTGACTCCAGGCACAAATTCCCTCCACTATCCCTGATTCATTATGACTGAAATGAGGAGGAATTTCTTCACTTAGAGGGTGCGAGTCTTTGGAATTCCTTGCCACAGAGTGCTGTGGGGGCAGAGTTCTTGTGCATTTTGAAGGCTGAGATAAATATATTCTTGATAGTAGGGGAATCCAGGTTTACAGGGAACAGGCAGGAAAGTGGTTGTCAGGAATGCTGGATGAGTCATGATACTAGTGAATGGTGGAGCAGGCTCAAGTGGCCAAATGGCTGCCTACTTATTCCTTTTTCTTGTGATCTTATGATCCAAATGTCATTCACCTTTAGGAGTCACCTCAATGGACTCAACCCAGCTCCTGTTGAGGAGTCCAGCTTAACCTGACACAATTGGCAACTTAACATAACTGGGCACTAATTGAGATGCCAACACTGTCAGAAGAACAGGAGCAGGATATTGACAAAGATTACTCTGATGAAATACAGCATTTTTTAAAAAACAAGCACTAGATTTATTTGTTGCCCTTCAGAACAGATATAGTGCTAGATTGACCACCCTCTTCTGCCACAATACCATTATTTCTTTGTAATGAACTGTTCTTGAGGAGAAGTATTTACCTGCTGAGATTTGTCCTTCTTTGTTGCTGAAAGTTCCAGGAGGACATTTGTACTGGGTACCAAATTCTGTTCTTGGTGGACAGAAATGCCCAGGTGGACATCGCTGAGGGGCTTTGACTCCCCACTTGTCCAATTCAGATGTATAACAGTAGCTTCCAGCAGGACAAGGATTACACTCAAACTGGCCTTGCAGTGCTTGATAGAAACCTATTAATCACAAAGATTGTTGTGAGTATTATTAGCCATGGAAAAGAAAATACTTTGATAAAGAACCTAAAATAATTGCTGATGTGTGATATAGGTTAGCTATCTAGTTCTGGTTGGTTTCTTATAGCTACACTGGGTGTTAAGTTAACCAAATTATCATGGGCAGCATTTCCAAAAACCATTACTGCTACATAGGAAGACAAGAGGGCAATTTAGAGAAAACCAACACCTTAAGATTCCCTTCAAAATACACAATATCCTGACTCGGATATACTGAAGTACACTCATTGCCTCTGGACCAACATTCTGCAATTTCTTACTGAACAGCAAAGTAAAAGTACCTGCATCACATGCACTACATAAAAAGTGTAAACAGAGAAAATCATCTTTACTTGTCAGAGAATTGGGTACAAAGAGATTAATTTAAAAATATAATGAGAAACCTAAAATCCGGTGTGAATCAGATGCATTCTTTTCATGAAACAGCATGCTCTTTGAAGTCAAGCCAATTAAGTTTTTGAAAATAGATTTAAGGATCAAACTATTAAAGGAGATCAGGAAAGAGCAGTAAAGAGCCATCTACCCCTACTCAGGTGTACAGAATCACCCAAATGCAGCAAAATTCACAAGGCAGAAGGAGCAGCTTTGATAGAATACCTTTGACTTTCCTTTCATTTTGAGTTAATGGATTTTATCGATGTGTACTTCACTCTACTGTTACATTCACTGTGCCTCAATGGTCCAATACAATTGGGCACAGGATGAGAAAGATCATCCTTCTAATTTAGTTGATGAAACAGAAAGATCAGTTGAATTCATGACTTCAACTTATGAGTTTTATGGATGAATTTGGTGATCTCCAGAGGAGATATTTAGGTTATCTAATTCTGAGAGAGGTAAAAGAGCTGATTTGTCTACCATCAAGTTATGATTGAAGTCATAAGCTCAATCTACCTAATAGACAAAGTAAGATGGAGAAGGAAATAGAAGCAATAGCCAAGGTAACTCAAGTGAGCAGGGTGAGTGCAGAAAACAAAAAAAAAATGCATATAAATTCACTAAATTTCTGGATAGTTTTCTTTTAATAGAAGTCATTTACCTCCTGGACAAGGGTCAGGACTGGAACTTCCTGCTGGACACCTGGACCCAGGAGGACATGAAAGGTTTGCTGGGGTGGGAGCACTCTGGCCACCTGGGCAGTAATAACCAGATACACAGAGGCCAGTCGGATGAAACAGCCCAATGCCTTCACAGAAGAATCCTAAAAAAAACAACCATCAGTATCCATCTCATTTTAATGAAACAAAATAGTTTACCAGGTAGAGTCATAGAGTTGAATAGTGTGGCGCTGGAAAAGCAGCAGGTTAGACAGCATCCAAGGAGCAAGAGAGTCGACATTTCGGGCATAAGCTCTTCATCAGGAAGGTGGAGGGGGGAGATGGATGAGAGGTAAATAGGAAGGTGGGGATGGATGCAGGTGGGAGTAGTAAGAGTGACAGGTCAGTGGGTAGGGTGAAGCAGATAGGTGGGAAAGAAGATGGACAGATAGGACAGGTCAAGAGGGCAGTGTAGAGTTGGAGGGTTGGATCTGGGATGAGGTAGGGGAGAGGAAATTCGGAAACTAGTCAAATCGATGTTGCCGTATGGGTGATGGCGGAAGAAGAGGTGTTCTTCCTCCAGTTGTCAGGTGGTTTGGATTTGGCGGTGGAGGTAGCCCAGTTCTTGCATGCCCTTGGCGGAGTGGGAGGGAGAGTTGAAGTGGTTGGCACAGGGTGGTAGGGTTGTTTGGTGCGTGTGTCCCAGAGATGTTTCCTGAAATGTTCTGAGAGATGTAGAGGAAACCACATTGAGAGCAACAAACACAGCAGATGAGGTGGGTGGTTGTGCAGAAAAATCTCTGCCACTGGGGCCTTGGATGGCAGTGTGGGGAAGGTGTGGGTGCAGGTCATAGAGTTGCATAGCATGGAAACAGATCTTTCAGTCCAACTTGTCCATGCCAACCAGATATTCTAAATCAATCTAGTCCCATATGTGAGCATTTGGCTCATATCCCTCTAAACCGTTCATTCCTATACATATACCCATCCAGATGCTATAATTGTGCCTGCCTCCATCACCTCCTCTGTGAGTTTGTTCTCTCTGTGTGAAAAAGTTGGCCCTTAGTTCCCTTTTCAATCCTTCTCCTCTCACCTTAAACCTATACCCTCTAGTTTTGAACACCCTTATGCTGAGAAAATGACTTCGCTTTTCACTCTATGCTCTTCATGATTTTACAAACCACTATAATGTTACCGTCAGCCTTCGATGCTCCAGGGAAAAATTCCAGTCCTGTACTTAAACAAAGGAGACTATAACAGGATGAGGGAGGAGTTGGTTAACGTAGACTAGAAGCAAAGAGTTTATGGTGGGACAGTTGACGAGCAATGGAGGACTTTCAAAGCAATTTTTCAAAGCGCTCAGCAATAGAATATTCAGTGAAAATGGGGTAAGTGGAAAAGGGGTAAGTTGCTATAGGTATCTAAGGAAATAAGAAAGGCTATCAAATTAAAAGAGAAGGCATACAAAGTGGCCAATATCAGCAGGAGACAAAATGATTAGGAAAGCTCTAACCATTAACAGAAAGCCACAAAAAAAACTATAAAGAAAAGTAAGGTAGATTATCAGAATAAACTAACTAAGAATATAAAGATGGATAGAAAAAGCTTCCATAAATATATAAGATGGAAAAGTGGCTAAAGCAAAGATTGGTCCTTTCAAGGATGACAAGGGGAATTTAGTAATGGGATATGAGGAAATGGTCGAGGCATTGGACAGATATTTTGTGCTGGTCTTCACAGTGGAGGACACAAATATTATGCCAGTAATTGACAAGGAGTCGAGGGTAGGTGAGGAACTGGAAACAATTGTTATCATGAAAGATATAGTGTTGGGCAAGCTAATGGAGCTAAAGGTAGCTAATGCCCTAATGGAATGCATCCCTGCATACTAAAAGAGATGGCTGGAGAAATAGCAAATATACTTGTGGTAATTTTCCAAAATTCACTGGACTCTGAGGCCATTCCAGCAGATTGGAAAATAGCAAATGTGATGTCACTGTTTAAAAAAGGTGGTAGACAAAAAAAATGGGGAATTATAGACCAGTTAGCTTAACTTCTGTTGTGGGGAAAATGCTTGAGTCTATTATCAAGGAAGAAATAGCAAGACACCTAGAAAGAAATTGATGCAACATGGGTTCATGCAAGGCAGGTCATGCTTAGTTAATCTACTGGAATTCTAAGAAGACATTATAAGCATGGTGGACAATGGGAACCCAGTAGATATGGTGCATCTAGATTTCCAAAAGGTATTCAAAAAGGTGCTGCACAAAAGGCTACTGCAATAAGATAAAGATGCAAGGCGTTACAGGCAATGTATCAACATACAGGATTGGTTAACTATCAGGAAGCAAAGAGTGGGGATAATAAGTGTTTTTCTGGTTGGCAATCGTGACTAGTGGTATGCATCAGGTATCGCAATTATTCACAATTTACATTGATGATTTGGAGTTGGGGACCATGTGGATTATGTTAAAATTTGTGAATGATACTAAGATGAGTGGTTGAACAAAGTATGCAGAGAACTGTGAAACTTTGCAAAGAGACATAAATAATATAAGTGAGAGGGCAAAGCTCTGGCAGACGGAGTACAATGTTAATAAATGTGAAGTCATCCATTTTGGTAGTAATAACAGTAAAAAGGACTATTACTTGAATGGTAAAAAAATTACAGCATGCTGCTGTGCAGACGGGCCTGGGTGTCCTTGTGCATGAATCACAGAAGATTGGTCTGCATGTGTAACAGGTAATTAACAAGTCAAGTGGAATTTTGTCCTTCATTGCTAAAGGGATTGAGTTTAAAAGCAGGGAGGTTATGTTGCAGCTATATAGGGTGTTGGTGAGGCTACACCTGAAGTACTATGTGCAATTTTGATCTCCTTACTTGAGAAAGGATGTACTGACACTAGAGGGGGTGCAGAGGAGGTTCACTAGGTTGATTTCAGCGTTGAGGGAGATTATTTATGAAGACTCAGTAGACTGGGATTATATACATCGGAATTTAGAAGAAGGGAACAGAAAGGATGGAAGTAGAGAGGATGCTTCCACTGGTGGTTGAAACTAGGACAAGAGGGCATGCCTCAAAATTAGGGGGAGCAGATTTAGGATTGAATTGAGAAGGAACTTCTTCACACAGAAGGCTGTGAATCTATGGAATTCTCTGCCCAGTGAAGTAGTTGATCCTTCCTCAGTAAATGCTGTTAAAGCTAACATAGATAATATTTTGAACATTAAGTAAAGAAGTTAAGTGAGGGGGCGAGCAGAGGCCATGAAAAGGTCAGCCATGATCATATTGAATGGAAGAGTAGGCTCAAAGGACCAGATGGCCTACCCATGTACCTAGTTATTCTGTGCTTGCTTTTTTATTTAGCCTCTCCCTATAGCTCAGACTCTTCAATTCTGGCAAACATCCTTATTAATCTTTTCTGAACTTTCTCTTTTAACAACAGGTTTCCTTTAGCAAGGAAACCAGAATTGAATGAAATATTCTAGAAGTAACTTCAACAATATCCCGTACAGCCACAATAGGATGACCCAACTCCAAAACTTCCATGCACTGACCAATGAAGGCAAACGTGTCAAACACATGCGACTTGTGGGATCATAGAATAATAAAACAGTTCCAGCACATAAGGAGGCCATTCAGTCTTATGATCTCCCACTTTTCTCAATAGCTTTATACATTTATTCTGTTTAGACAGTAATGTTACCTTTGGCAACCATCATTACACGATTAGTAAAACTGTTTAGAACAGGCAGATTTTTGGAAGTTTGTAAATTTTATTTAAATAAACAAGAGCGATTTTGAATGCATATGAAACACATCAAAAGAAAAGCATAGTTTTTATACCTGGTGTACAAGGCAGGCAGTCCTCTGGCACCTTGTTCATTGGGGTATTGGAGTATGTTCCTTCAGGACATGGCTTGGGGGATAGGGAGCCCTCAGGACAGTAATGGCCAACAATGCACCTGAAAGTGTCTGGGGTACGCTCAGTACTACCAATAGGACAATAGTACCCTGCATCACAGGGACCTAAGATGTAATGAAGAATATTGCAAATAATGCTCATATCTTTTGCATCAGAAGAGATTTGCACACATTATTGTCCCCTTAAACTGTAGAGGCCCAAACATATCGATCATGTTGTTAAATGAAACCATCATTTAACATATACATGATCTAACTTTATGTTGCTGTAAGAATGTTGGAATTTCATCATTTGTAGTTCCCCAAGTCCCTTCTTTGTCAACAAACATGGTACACTGTCCAATTTTACCATTTGATGCAGTTTTGTATTAATCTGGATCATTCCAAAAGCAATAGAATTTCAACCAAAAATGGTCTCATGAAGGAATATTGCAACAGGCAATAAATATTACAGTTTTCTGTTTGGAATCAACTTTATATTCAAAATGATAGGATTGACAATAGAGTTTCAGGAAGATATTGCACAAGGAATCTTTTCAAAAGTACCCAAAAGAATGACACTTTTCAACAAAAAAAATCAAACCTAAAAAGGCATAATTTTAAATTCTCGCTCTTAAAGTACCAACTTTAACTTCTATAATATGATTCACATGAAGGTAGTTGCATTTAAGAAGCTATAACAACTACTAAGATTTTGGAAAGTCAGAATATCTGAAGATACAGTTGTACAAAGAGAATGCAGAGCTTGCTTGCAATATGTCAGGAGAGGCTGTGACAATAAACGTTTAAAGAGAGTTTGGAAATCTGGCAGAGGATACAGTCAGGTTGAAAACATTAAGCTTGGAGAAATGATCTAATACTGAGCTTGGGTTGGAGTCAGAACAAAAAGGGATATATGGAGTTCAATGAAGAGCACGAACCACAAGAGGTAATTGAAATGGAAGATGAGTGACCCATTGCATTGTAAGGGGGAACTGGGGTCGTGTGCAACAAGTGGCAAGGAGAGAGAGAACGACGAGTCAAGAGGGCAGGGAGGATATAGCCCAGTACAAGCAATGAAAGTTGATGTCAGAGACACAGAAGGTAGTTATTTTGTCCACTGAGTGTAGGCTGGCTACTTATACAGGCATCCAATGTTGGATATGGTGAAGTTGTTCAGTTCCTTACATCAAGCTTTTGATGTAGACACAAGAGTGTTCATCACTAGGATGTCAGAGATAGTTATGAGTTATCCTTATTACTCAGATAATCTTATGTGAATCAATTTGACTGAGAAAGGGAGTGATTATACAAGTTGCATCTTAGAACCAGTCAAAACTGAGGCCAAAGAGGAGGCTATAACAAGATCTGCAGGAAAAGCACCTGGAAAAATAATGAAGAGTGGAAGTGACTAACAGGGATTGGACCCAATTACAATCCGATTTAGAAAGGTTGTTGGAAAATTCATTATATTTCAATTTGGCCAAAATACAGTGCAGATGTTTTTCCATGTGAGACACGTCCTCAGTGCTTGATTTAAAGACGTACATGTAAAGTTTAACTAAAATGTAATGACTTTGTTGCTGTGTTATCAGATTAAATGACTAACAATTATAGGCATCCATTTCCATGGTGGTCAAAGCTGTTAAGCATCCAATGAGATATGTCTATGGCGATCTAGAGAACCCGCTATGTCAATTTTCATCATTCATAATTAATTTGGTTTTAACACTCTAATCTAAGATTCAAGAACTGTAATCTCAATTTGGAAAAGTGCAAAAACTCATCTCCTCCTGTGCACAAATGAATAAATGATTTACAAGAAAAGATGTGGTTGTGAATGTAAAGGAAAATCAAATGCCCAACTGGTACCCAGCATTAACTGTCAAAAAAATGCATTTCCATTGCTAAACATGTGGATAATTTGGAATGAAGTGATCTGCACTGTTGTTTCACCTCTAAACAAGTCATGGGAAAATCATACCTGTTGGTTCAGCAAGCTCATATTGATCACAATAAAACCCTGCTGTACAAATCAGAGGAAGAGATGATCCTTCTGGGCAGAAAAACCCAGGAGGACAACGATTTCCTGGGGAAACAATTTTTTGGGAAGCCCATTCTGAAATATTTGAGAATTCACCTGAAACAAGAAATGATTTTCGAGCAAAATATCAACTTTCATCAACAGCTTTTGAAAAATGTTATAGAAATAAGAATTTAAGTTTATTTTCAATGAAATGCGAGTGATACTGGCAAGGTCACAATTATTTTCCCTTTGTTATTGCCTTGAAAAAATGGAGTTTAGTATTTTCCTTGAAGTGATGGAGTGCTTGGAGCCAAGTGTCCCACAATACTTTTATGTAGAAAATGCCAGAATATTTATACAACAGCAATGAAGGGCTATAGATTTCTATGCAAGTGAGAATAGTGTGTAACGTGGAGCTACTGTTGTGCAGGTAACAGCCTTGGTTTAATGGTAGTTGCAAACACATCAGGGTCAGAGATTGTGGATTGAAAAACCCATTTTAGAACTTTAAATATTTAATTTACACTAGCGCTTTGGTACTGAGGAAGTGCAGCATTGTTGGAACTGCTGTCTTTTTAATGAACTGTTAAATTGCAGATCTAGATTTTTAAAAAATAAATAGCATGATTCAAAGGTAGAGGAGTAAGTTGTCCATAGTCAACAATCATCCTTCAATCAACAACAAAAACACATGATTGGATCCTTTATTCCATTGTCGTTTTTCGGTCCTTGCTGGGCACAAATGAGGTTTGAATCCACAACCTCTGACTTTGATGCGTTTGCCATGGTTTCAACATTAAAACAATCTTGTCAAAGAGTGCTTGATTGGCTGTATTGTGCTTTGGGACACCCTCATAACAGAAAAGTAGTTTAAAAATGCAAATATTTTCCTCTATCTTTCATGGCAGTGGAACTAGTGGGGAAGGGAGATGTTATTGAAAAGCTTCAATGAAATACTGCAGTGCACCCTATGGACATTACATTCTGCAGCCTCATGTGGCACAGACAGAATGTGCAGGATACACTGGACCAAATGATAGTTGCTCCAGTTGAGCACTTTTTTAAAAAAAATCGATGGTGTTGACTTTCTCAAGTAATGGCTGCTCCTGCAACAATGATGTTGATTTGATTACTCAAGTTTTGTTTTTCATCAATGGCAGAATCCCAAGATGGTGGGGGAATTTAATGAGATTGGGCCCACTGAAAATCAGTTGTAGATAAACAAAATTCTCTTGCTTGTAATGTTACTGTGCCTTTGATCTGATCCATCACATGTTTGAGATATTCATTTGTTGTATGTACAAATTGAACTTGCCAATTAGCAAAACACTTGGATGTCATTAAAGTGGTGCTGTAGCCTAGCTTGTCCTTCATTATTGGAGAGGATGTGAAGGAAGCTTAGCATTATGGAAGCATTAGCAAAGATTTATGAACAGTTCCACTCCTGACCTTGTAACTCAGATAAAGGTATTGATCTGCCAGTTGAAGATAGTCAAGCTAACATTGTTTTCTGAGGAACTCTTGCTTGTGACACCTGTTTTGGGCTGTTGTGACTGGCATTTGATAGACACAGCCATAACCATTTCTCTATATGTCTTTCTGATTCCAGCTACTGAGGGCTTTTCTATTTCATTCAATCATTATTTTGTTTTTTGAAGGTTGTTTTGACAGCATACTCAGCTGAATTTGGTCCACCTAGCATTCAGTTATCATTCTCATGACCATTCATAGATTCAATTAAAAATCACACAACACCAGGTTATAGTCCAACAGGTTTAATTGGAAGCACACTAGCTTTCGGAGCGACGCTCCTTCATCAGGTGACAGAAGGAGCATCGTTCCGAAAGCTAGTGTGCTTCTAATTAAACCTGTTGGAGTATAACCTGGTGTTGTGTGATTTTTAACTTTGTACACCCCAGTCCAACACCAGCATCTCCAAATCATTCATAGATTCAAGTTGTATTGGAGGTGTGGACTGGTAGAATTCGAGGCCAGTGAGTTGATGTCACTCAGTGCACCATTACTGATTCCTTTCCATCATTTTAATTCATAATTGGGAGGAGGCAGAAGTTTGGTACAGAATGATTAAGAAGGTTAATTTAACATTTGATCTGTAGTAGAAAGTACATAATTAAATAGTGAGGTTATTCAGGGTAAATTCACAAAGGGAATTGAAGATAGGTGTGTACACATATGGAATCTTAGCGCAAAACTTAGAAAATTATTGATTTGATTTCAAGTCCACCCCTATTTCTTGCTATCGGTGGAAATTTCATTTTGTAACAAATTGTAGATGTGAGAACACATTCTTTAAACAAAAAAAAGTATACGATGAAAACTTGATATCTCTGGGAGCCACCTACCTTGGGGAAGGGGCTTGCTTGTTACTGACCCTCCTGTACAATACCAGCCTTTAGAGCAGTTCCCACTTGTTGTGCTTAGACCAGTCCCTTCACAAAACTGACCTAAAAATATTCCAATGTTTTGAGGAAAATGTTAGAACAAACTTCAATAACATTTGATTCTATTTTTGACTCACTAAAAACTTTAGTGGACGTTTTACTCAAGCTCTCACATAGCTGATATATATCTGATATGTAAGAACCACACAAAGCAGGAGAAAATCAGCAGGTCTGTCAATACCTGTGGAGAAAGAAACAGAGTTTAACCTTCCCAGGCCCATATGACTCTTTTTCAGAAGAATGTTAAAAACTGATTAAAGAAGAATACATTCATTGCTGATAATGAGATAGCCAGAGTTTGTACTTATATCTGCAATATGATTAAACTATCACTTCAGAAAGCAGAAATGCAAATACTTTATATCAACTTTCCTCTTCTTCTCTGCATTTATTTGATGCAAAACATATTCCTTATCCCCTACTTTACATTTTTGTAATTTTACCATTTTCCCAAGATGTAAATTATTCCTTATTTCTTCCTCCTCAAAAAAAATTCTCAGTTACTTATAATGGAAAGAGATTTTCCTGCATCTTGTTTCTCAACATGGACCAGATGTGCGACACTCTGCAACAGGACTTGGAGGAGAGGAGCCCTGTCACCAGAAGACTAGGTTCAAGTTTGAGAATTCTAATCCCAATGCTAGACTGAATTCTGGGACAGAGACACAGAGATTGCTGTGGTGGGATCCTGTAGCAGATTTTCAAAGGCAGAGCTGGTTAAGAGACAGCAACATCCAATCAAACCTCAGACAGTCTGCACATCCAGGAGCATCCAAAACCTTGGGCAGCTGCCAGCTGCATTGAGAGAGAGGTGGACCCACTGTTGGTGGGGAGTTGAAAGGGCACCCACTGAAGACTAGTAAAGGTTTCAAACCATAATAGGTGAACTGCTACTATTGCGGAAGGGAGTCTCTCAACAGGAATAGTCTGCAGCTATATTTGTGGCTGTCACAGGTGAGTAACCCATAATTTGCTACTTTGAAAGATGTCCTTCCAGACTCTCACCAATCCAAATATGGGATCTAGTCACTTCAGGAAGTCCTGTCCACCAACTGGAAGACCTATGCAGCACGTGAAGTGTCGGCGCTTTTTATTGGCCAAATTGGCCACACCCTTCTAGGGGTAAGCTTGACACATTGGGCGGTAGTAGAAATTGCCAGTACACCCTGGCTCAGGATAATTATCATACTCTTAGTGTCTGGTCTCACATTATGGATTAAAATTGTGATTATATTAGAAGTCAAAATATATAAAATAAATGGCTTGCAACTGAAAGCAAGCTGAAATTATAAGAAATGCATAAAAGGTACAATATTCTTGACATAATATGAAAGTGTTTATATAATGTGCACTTTGTTAATTTACAAGAATTTGAGAATCTTCTTTGTAAGAGCAAATATAATAAAACACCGCGGCATTCACAAACTAAAATTAGAAAATATTGTAACTGTTTTCATAATGGCTTATAATTGTGATGTTAATGTCTTCATTGATAATTGTTTAGCACTGCTGGCTATACCCTTTTTACTGGCTTAATATATATTAGTAGAATATCTGCTTGCAACTTACATGAATAATAAATAAAAACTTTTGTTATAAAACACAATGCTAAGTGGGTAGTTTTGAACGATATATAGTTTTAAAAAGAACTGTGCACGTTTTAATCTGAGTGCCCAAGAGTCATTTCTGAAAGCGTACTTCCTAATTTAGCATTCCCACTTACCTGGAGGGCAAATTAAGCAGTCAGCAGGGCTTTGCTGACCAGGTAAACTATTATAGGTCCCAGGGGGACAATGGTATTCTTCTCCAAACTGGGTGCGTTCTGGACAGAAGTGACCTGTTGGGCATTTCAGTGGGAAGGGGTTCGAAGTTCCACCCAAACAGAAATATCCAGCTAAGCATATTTTGCAGTCACTCTGACCTGAAAATTGTTCAAAGGCATGTGCAGTTAGATAGAAACATACAGAGAGTGCTTCAGACACACAGAGAAATAAATGTCTGTGCTTATTTATTTAGTTCCCTTTGCCCACAGATCAATAAAATATATTTTGTTGCTTAACCACATTTCAGGGAGACTTTTTAACAAGTTTCATTATATAGGTTAATCCTTGTATGTTTCTTAAGTTTTCTTCAGTGCAATGTTTATTTTCATGGTAATACAAATAAATATTTCAGAGAATGTTTCAAATATACTCTCTTTGCTGAAGCCACATTAAAATAGTTTATTACAACTCATAAGCAGATGCCATTGATATACATTCTGCTATTAAAAGTCCCATAACTAGGTGTGATGCACTGATTTCACACTTGAAAAGGAATTCAATCATCTAACATTCTATTATATGTTCAACCTGGGAGTAAAGATTTATTCGAAAGTGCAATATGCTGTGACATGGGTTGTTCCCAGGCACAAAAGAAAGTGACAGATTTCAATTATTAAAAATTATGAAAAGAAGTACGCATATTTCAAATTACTTTAATTATTCACAATGGTCAGGCAGCCAAATTATTTAAACAGATATTAATGTGATGTGATTCATATTTCCATATTTCAAGATTAATACAACTTAAAGACGGCATCCTATTTTCATTTTTTATGCAAGACTGGATTGTACCTATTTCTGAATTGTATGTTCCAGGAGGACATGGTATGGGCACTGTAGAGTTCCTGGGGCAGTAGGCACCTACACTACATTCACTACCGTTCCCTGTATGATCCAAATACTGTGAGGGCCGTGGTGAGTTCACTCCAGATTCACAATAAAAACCAGGATCACAAGGACCTTCAACCTCGGAAAGGCCTGGACGACTACAGTAGAAACCACCTAAGAATGAACGGGAGAGAGATTTTATTGTTGTTTCCTAACAAACTACATTATAAATGGCACAAAACAATTTTAATTTTCTATCTTACAGATTATTTTTCTTGCAAGTTTACATATTTATATGCTATTCATATTAGAGAAAGTTGACAATGAACTATTTTCAGGTTTCTACTCATGTTGCTCTTTTATTGGAAGCTAGTAAGACCAAACTCTCCCCCCACCCCAGTGTTGCTCCACCAATCAACAAGTTTTTCATAATGGTATATTTTAAAATTTCATTAAATGCTTAACAACAATCTTATAAGGACTTTATTTTTAATTCTTATGAAGAAACATTATGGAAAATTAAAATTTTGCTTGCATAACTAAAAACTTTCAGTACACATACATCATGTTTTAGTAACTAGTCTGAAGATTCACCAATCTAACCAGACAATTTTGACATGGAACAAAGAATTAAAGCAACATAGTGAACGAATGCATCATACAACTTTTGAGTTTGTGAAGATCTATAAGTAGTACTAAACACAAGTGAGAAAGATTATAATTAATTATGATTTGGTCTCCAAAATATTTAAAAATGGAAGCAAAATCATTACCATCAAGGACCATTTGTAATACTCTCACCAAGGCATGGAATGCAGTCAGACTTCTTCCTTAGTCCTCTGGATGCTCCAAATGTCCCAACAGGACAAGGTTGTGGGAAGGTACCAGAACCTTTTGGACAGTGTGAATCTTGAGGGCATGGCTCTACTCTCTCTCTGTCGAAAAGGAGAAGAAAATAAACATGTTTGGAAATGTTAACAGTTAATCTTCAAGAAATAGATGCTGAAATTGATCTTCAGCATTGGCACCAAATGAGAATTGGAACTGAATCCAAATGGACAGGGTGTGAAACAGCTGATGATTCCATAAGACCATAAGGAACAGGAGTTGCTATTTTGCCTCTTGAGTCTACTGTACCATTCAACAGGCTCAAGATTGATCCGACACTCCTTACATCTGCTTTCCTGTTGTGATTCATACTGCTTCATACTACTATTTGAAGTCAATTAGTAAACATTAGGACTACAGTGATAAACAGAATCTGTTGCTTGTTAATAATAAGTAGCTAACATAAGGCTTTGACAAAGAGTCAGTTAGACTCGAAACATCAGGACTTTTCTCTCCTTACAGATGCTGCCAGACCTGTTGGGATTTTCCAGCATTTTCTCTTTTGGGATTAGGCTTTTATAATTCTGTTCAGAATTCTTGCACAGGCAGAAGATAAGCATGTAGATGTGGGATTTTCAGGAAGGTCAGGTGAAACGCAGAACAGCAGATAATTCTAACTTAGGTAATAAAGAGGCAAATCAAGAGCTTTCTTCTGTGCTCACTGGAATTTTCCCATGAGCAGGGTGGCCTGCATAGAGACTGCAGTACAGTGAGCGGGGCCAGGAAGAGGTTGGCAGGAGTGATCTACATTTCATTGGGCTAGGCAGACTCACTCCACAACCACAGGCAATTTGATGGTTGGGCCACAGCTGCTGGCTAGCCATTTCAGAGGTGGCCCCTCCATCATCATAACCAGACAGCTGTTCCAATTTTTAGACTTAAAATGTTTTTACCTTCTCTTCGGAGGTGTTTCCACTATGAGGTGCCCTCTCCTTCCAACCTCGGTCAGTGCGATTGTCTCCTGTCAGCCCTCCCTCTAGTTCTGGAACTGACCTGCCATCCTTAATTGGATGCCAAACACACCCTCTTGCCATTCTAGGCAAAATCAAAGTCAGATCACTGCTCTCACCATGGTCCAGAGTATCAGCTAATTGACCCCGACATCAGAATCCTGACCTATATCCAAATATCAGCCAGGTACACCCAAAAAGGGGGCTAAAGCCTATTTATCAGAAAGCCAAGTTCAATTTAAATTAAAGTGATTACTTTATTTAGGTTTGGGAATCATTTAACAGCATGCATTACTTAAACAGTTTCACAGGCATTTGTATGTTTTAGCTTCATTTTGAGTATATTAGTTGAAACAGTTATAAAAGTATTAAAGAATGACTAAACATTTCTGGAAAAGTTTATTCGTCTGTGCTTGAACTCCTGATAAATGTGATAATGCTCATTCTGATGTTCTTTTTTTTAGTTTGAGACAATACATAGTTCCATTCTGCAATCTTTTGTTCTTTGTTCATACTTGTTTTCATTCCTTCTCTTCCAATCCAACTTCACTTTGTGGTACTCTGATTCAGGGTTGGACTATTGCAAGTTGAAAACTGTACTTGTACATAACCTCCAGACAAAACAAAGTGGTGTTATACTCTTTACTTCATATCTTACGTTTTGGTGCAGAGAGATCCTTCAGGACAGATGTTACATTTTTCAGCTCCTGTATGGTTCATAGATGTCCCATTCTGACATAATTTGAGGCCAGGTGAAGCCAGTGGACAATAATAGCCGACAGGACAAAGGTCACCTGGATTCACATAATATGAAAAACAGTGACTCAAGGGTGAAGAAAATACAGAGTATTAGTAATTGCTGTTTCTTTTTAGCTTGACTAAAAGACTGTTTTATATGTTTTTCCTTACTATGCATTCTGCAATCATTCTGACTTGCAAATGACCTTAAACTTTATTTCTGCACATTTTCTGAACTTAGTATGCCATATTTTTGAACCCTTCAAGTTAAAACTTGGGAAAGGCAAATAGGAAGGGAGGGAGAAGGTGTAAACTATTGGGCTTTGCTTAGGGACCAAGTGGAACTGGAGTAGACAAACTCTGCTCCAACATTTAGGGTGCATCTGAACCTTAAAACCATTTTCCTGCCTTTGATTTCCTTGACACTTTAACCCCAGAAAAATTTATCAATCCCAATCTTGAAAGCTCCAATTTTTCCTGATTCTACAGTAAGTGAGGAAGGGAAAAGGAGCTGCAGATTTCTATGACCCATGGAATGAGCGGAAATTATGTATGCTGATACAATTACAATATTTAAAAGGCAACTGGATGAATAGAAAGGGTTCAGAGGGATGTAGGCCAAGTGCTGGCAAATGGGACTAGATTAATTTAGGATATCTGATCAGCATGGATGAGCTAGACCGAAGGGTCTGTTTCCGTGCTGTATATCTCTATGACTCTACAATTTATGAAAACACGTTTATGGAATACCCTAGCTATATTTTAAGATTACAGCCTCCTATAGTCAATGTCCCAACATAGGTGATGAGAGCTATCAAATCCTTTTAATATTTTAAAACTTAAAAGTTGCTATAGCACTTCGAATTTGAAACAGAAGTATTACGAGATCTAATTCCTCAAGTTTGAAAGACTTTTGTATTAATGTCTTAAGAATACCATAAGTAAAATTAAAATGATCAACTTCTGTTGAAATCAGATTAGAACTGACCAAATCTGCGAAAAAAAATTATACATAGGTTTCAATTAAAGTCAGAAGTGGGGCTTTCAGGTGAGTATTTAATATAGAAGAATATACCAACAGAAACAATAATTATACTTTCCATTCTGAAGTGCAACATTTCCAAAACTGCTCCAAAGTAGAGGAAAGGAGAGTGATTAGAATTCAGAGAATTGATCATACTAATGGTCAAAAAGATAGGCTTTCAAAGGCTGGAGAGAAATACTGCAGAGAGAGATCTAAGGAAGGAATTGCATACAATTGGATTGAAATGTCTGAGCATCCTCCCACAATGAAAAAAAAGTAAAAGGTGGATATATGGAGAAGTATAGAATATTATATTATGTTTTGAGGATTTTAAATTCAATGCATCAGGGGATCTCAATGCCAATGCATTTTTGACTAGGGCAGTGATAGTGTGGTTCAATGTGTTACCAAGTTCACGACAGAACAGCATGCTAACAGAGATCAGTGCTGACGGTTGGTACATTCAGGAAAAAGGATGGGTGACTGATATTTCAGGGAAGTTGGAGATTGTGTCATTTGGATGTCAGAAGCAAAATAGGAAAATTATTGGGGAGGGAGAATCTGGAGGCAGCGAAGAGGTGGAACTGAGAAACACATAAGGCAGGGTGCAGACAGAAGTATGGGAACAGGAACTGGTTTTACCAAAATATCAAATTATGTCTGATCAACACTCCAATTCAATTTTATTTAATGCTTTGATATTGATAGAATTTTTCAATTGTAACACCAGTTAAGAAGAATATTAGAATATTTTCACTATTTCACAGCTTTGGCGTAGATTATTTCAAGAGACAATTGCAGTTACTTGCATTGTTAATACCGTCTGTAATAAAATCTGCTACCTGTAGCACCATCGCGGGGCGTTGCAGTCTTTGCTCCATTCAAACAATAAAATCCTGGGTCACAAAAACCTTCGACACTGTCCTTGCCCGGTTTCTTACAATAGAAACCTACAAAAACATTCAGATAGGCACGTCACATGACAGCTCTGACGTGCGACCTCAGACTATTTGAGAAAGCAGGAGTCATTGTTCTTATAGAGACAGTGATATGACTCAACTTGGCGTAGAGAATAAATTCAAATGAATTTGAAAATACTGATCTTAAAATGCCACCTTAAATATTACTAGGTACACTTGAAAACCATTCATAATAAAAACTGTGGAAGACACAGCACCTGAAGGACACAACATGCAATCTTCTTCACTTCTTCCCCCTGTTGTGGCTCGGAGTGTTCCAGGTGGACATGGAACAAGGTGAGTTGTAGCATTGGGGCAGAAGTGACCAGGAGGGCAAATGTCACCGAAGACAGATGCAATGGGAGTGGGCGTTTTAGATCCCTCAAGACAGTAAAATCCTAAAGAGCAGAGAATAACGTTTATGAATAAGAAGCAGGAATAAACCATTCAGTCCCTTGAGCCTGGAAAGTGATAGCGGAGCATGGTAACATAGAGAATATGGGCTCAGTATTTGGGTTCTCCACTAAAATCTGGTATGGGCTAACTTCAAAAATGCATTAGTAATTGATAGATTTTTTTTAAAAAAAAGAGTGCTGCTTATGGGTAAGCCAAGTACACACTGTTGAGAATTATTTATCTTTCACTTTTATTTAAGGTTTACACTTGGCCTTCAGGCGAAGAAATAAACTTGCCTTGATTGAAATCCTCAAAATGCCCAGGGGTCAACAGAAACATAAAATAAGTACTTCCTGCAAGTTATAATACTGAATACAAAATATGAAGGTATTAATGACATTTATCCAATGGAAGCTCTGTGGTATTGTACTTCTCCCAAGATATTCGTTTGGCTGAAATTCAAGAAAGATTAGAAACGCTAAGTGGAGAAATTGAAACCGAAAGATGTGTGGATGCTGTAAATCAGAGACAAAAATAGAAATTGCTGGATAAGATTAGCACGTCTGGCAGGCAACTGGAAGTTCAGGGTCTTTTTTGCAAACAGAATGCAAGTGTTCTGTGAAGCAGTCGCCCAGTTTACTTCATTTCCCCATTGTAAAAGAGACCACATTGTGAGCAGCGAATGCCGTAGACTAGATTGTGTGCTTCACCTGGAAGGTATTTGTGCCCATGGTTAATGAGGAGGGAGGATGTGAACAGCAAAAAACAACCCTGAGCTTCCAGTTGCCTGCCACTTCAGCACACCACCCTGTTCCCTGACTAACATCTCTGTCTCTGGCTCGCTGCAGTGCTTTAGCACAAGCTGGAAGAACAACATCTCATTTTCTACTTGGAGACCCTGCAGCCTTCCATCAACTTTAGGATTTGAGCTCTCACATGTCCCTACCCCAACCCTCACACACCAGACCTCATTATCACATATTTTGCGATTACACACTACCCATCGTTAACCACTAACAGTCCCCATTTATAGCTAGTTACCCTCCTAGCCAGATCCTTATCCACCCCTTTGTCTGCCCTACTGCTCTGGTTTCTCTTTGGGCTCTATTCCCACCTAATATTTACTCCCTACCCCTTCCCCCACCCTATCTTCCGCATAAAACCCCACATTTTCTTAGCTTCCATCCGTTTTGAGGAAGGGAGACTTGAACTGAAACGTTAACCAGTGGAGAAGGAGAGCAGCACAGATACACCTGGTCACGGGCAGACGAGTGTATCCGCTCAAGGATAGATTACCTGTTTGTGTCCTGACCGCTCTTGGACAGATCCATCGTTGTCAAGCCGGTGTTCTTCTCTGACCACTGCCTCCTGCTAGCTGACTGTCACCTACAGGACGAGCAGCGGGCTGGTAAGGGAATGTGGAAGCTGAACACAAAGCTGTTGACCCCAGGAAACATTAAGGAGCTCAAGAGGGACTACGCAGGTTGGAGAACTGTGAAGCCCCTCTTTGAGTCCCCAGCGGACTGGTGGTAAACAGTAAAAGGGAACATCAAGAGGTTCTTCATCCTCAAAGGTGTTCAGGAGGTGAGAGAGAGGAGGGGAAAACTGTTCCAACTCCAGGAAAATATGCAGAACATGCTCCTGCTGCAGACGATGGGGGTCGATGTCACGGAGGACCTCAAGGAGGTGAAGGGCCAGCAAGCCTCGCTCTTTGCCTCAGAAGCCTCCAGGATAATCTTCCGGTCCAGGGTCCGCTCCGTGGAGCAGGACGAGACGTGCTCACGTTTCTTCTTCCAGAAGGTGCACAAAGAGCGCTCTGGGCCAACCAATCTTCGATTCCCATCACCTTCAGGACGGACCACCTGAAGGTGCTGGATAATTGGTAGGGGGGGGGGGGGGGGGGGGGGCTGTGGCATGCGCCAAGTCTTGGGAGGAGCGTATCAGCAAAGTGAGGCAGAAACTGGGCAGATGGAAGCTACAGACACTCTCTATCACAGGGAAAAAACCTGGTCATCAGGTGTGAGGCACTGTCATTGCTGTTATACGTGGTACAGGTCTGACCTATTCCCAGAACCTGTGCTGCTGCAGTCACCTGGGCCATCTTCCATTTTATATGGAGATCAAAGATGGACCAGGTCTGAAGGGACTCGATGTAGAAAGATCTGGGCAACGGGGATAAAAAACACACCCAATGCAACTCTCACCCTGATGGCCACCTTTACGTGTGGCTGCATCAAGCTGTGCGTGGATCCCCGGTATGCAAACACCAAGTACTGAGGTTATACCTGTCCCTGGTGTTGCGAAGGATGGGCCTGGCCTCGCTGCCGCAGAATGGTCCAAGTAGTTCCGGATCACCGGTCCTTCGTGGAGAAGTTTATGAAGAAAAACACCTTTGACCACAAGTCCATCAGGAAGTGGTCAGCACGTAGTGTCCTTGAGACCCTTCGGGAAAAGGAGAGGGCGGATCCTATCGAGCGGTTCTCTGAGCAGACTGTCAAAGTCATTTGGCAGAATGCCTCATCGCCAGAACTTTCCAACAAGCACCAAGACATGGCTTGGTTGGTGATGAGAAGGGCTTTGCCTGTGAGATCCTTTATGCACGCCCGGACTCTCTGCCGCACCGCATGCTGCCCTCGAAGGGGCTGCGGGGGGGGGACGAGACTGTCACACACCTCCTTCTGGAATGTGCCTATGCAGAAGAAGTCTGGAGAGGAATGCAGTGGTGTTTGTCAAGGTTCGTCCCGAGCAGCGCCATGACGCGGGACTCCGTGCTCTACGGTCTGTTTCCCAGGATGCACACAGATGAACATCAAATGTATCTGGAGGATCATCAACTCAGTGAAGGACGCTCTCTGGGCAGTCCAAAACCTGTTGATCTTCCAGCTGAAGGAGTTGACCCCGACTGAGTGTTGCAGACTGGCACATTCCAAGGTCCAGGACTATGTGCTGAGGGACGCACTGAAGCTTGGGGCAGCTGCTGCCAAGGCACGGTGGGGAAAGACCACTGTGTAACATCTGCCTGCCTAAGAAGAACAGGGGCCCTGCCCAGTCATTTGAGCTCCACTGATGCCTCAGCAGAAGAGCTGGATAGTAAATGTACAGACTTGTATATAGGAAAAATACATTTCGATGTCTGTATATAAAGCAATGCAATGTGTGCACAAGAATGGCAAGACCAATTGTATAAGAGATCCAAATAATTTTATGAATAAAGTATATTTTTGAAATTAAAAAAAGTTAACCCTGTGGAGAAGTTCATTTTTCTTTTTATTAGCTACCAGTAACCTTTCATGATTCATCATGAAAAGTCTGAGGTCACTTTGCCCATGACCTCCAGGATTGCTATAGAAATATTAATTATTTTCATGAGCATGGAATAAAAACTCGAAACGTTGAAGCCAAGTTTAAACTTAGCCAGACTCCTGCAATTTGCAAACAGCTGAGCTGGAAAAGACAGTATTCCTGCAGCCAGACCTTGAACAATCAACTTCTTGTTGAAACCCGAGAGGCTTGGAACTGCCTGGCCAGGTGCTAACAGCCACATTATTTAAGAATAAACTATTGCCTACTCCTCTAGTGGAGCTGCTTTGTTAGAAGAATGCTGCACAGATTTGGTGGCGCCCAGCTCAGTAGGAGGTCACAGGTACAGTGTGACAAGGATGGCACTTAACAGTTGGAGATTCAAAACCATGTTCTGCAACCTCCAAATATGGAATGCAGTCAGCTCACTGGATCTTCCTGCCCCTGCTTGATGACAGTATTGGAGACAGGCGACAGAATCTTCGGAAAAAACACAAAAAGAATAAAAGGGACAACCTTGAGCCCCAGCTCACTTGGCTTTTCACACCTTCTTCCCATGGCATCTCCAGACCGACGACCCAAAGACCAGAAACAGCCTTTGACAAGAGGGGAAGCCCAAATCAATTACTGCAGATCCTGAAACATCATCCAGACCTCAAAGACCAAGGAACGGCTTGTCTCAGCCTTACTGAAAGTTATAAGATTCATAGAGATGTACAACATGGAAACAGATCCTTCGGTCCAACCCGTCCATGCCAACCAGATATCTCAACCCAATCTAGTCCCACCTGCTAGCACCCAACCCATATCCCTCCAAACCCTTCCTATTCATATACTCATCCAAATGCCTTTTAAATGTTGCAATTGTACCAGCCTCCACCACTTCCTCTGGCAGCTCATTCCATACACGTACCACCCCCATGTGAAAAAGTTGCCCCTGAGGTCTTTTTTATATCTTTCCCCTCTCGCCCTAAACCTATGCCCTCTAGTTCTGGATGCCCCAATCCCAGGGAAAAGACTTTGTCTATTTATCCTGTCCATGCCCCTCATAATTTTGTAAACCTCTATAAGGTCACCCCTCAGCCTCTGATGCTCCTGGGAAAACAGTCCCAGCCAATTCAGCCTCCCCCTATAGCTCAAATCCTCCAACCCTGGCAACATCCTTGTAAATCTTTTCTGAACCCTTTCAAGTTTCACAACATCTTTCCAATAGGAAGACGACCAGAATTGTATGCAATATTCCAATAGTGGCCTAAACAATGTCCTATACAGCCGCAACATGACCTCCCGACTCCTGTACTCAATACTGCGACCAATAAAGGAAAGCATACCAAACGTCTTTTTCACTATCCTATTCTAACTGCGACTCCACTTTCAGACAAATTCAGCAGTCGGGACCTGGAGACAGGGTATAGCAAATCCACAAAAGCATGTGTGAGAGTAGATAAATAGTTTAAACTTGACACTGTTAACTTAGAGATTTAAGACTGTTTACTGAAGAGCCCTGTGAAGAGACTGGTAAACTTTAACAAAAGTATAATATTAGATGCTGATAACTATTGTTTTTCTTTTATAAACTGTTCAATAAAGTTGTGTTGGACCTTCCCCTGGTTCTTGTCCTCTTTGTCTATGTTACCATGTAATGGACCTGAGTTTAAAATGCTACTGTAAACTGGTCAAGGTTAGTCAGGGTACATTTACCCACCTTTCACTTTACAACAATGCCAATAGGAATCAACAAGGCTTAAGATATGTTGTGCATTCAATTCATTACCTGCCCAACATGGTCCTGACACAGCAATAAGTCCAGTCTCTGCACAGAAATGTCCAGGACTACAATTTTGACAATGGCGAGCTGCTGACAACCCTCGTTTATCACTGCAAAAGTCACAAAATCAAAAGGTACATTCTAATTAATGGACAGGGATTCCAGAGTAATGGGAAGTAAAAAAAAGATTTTTGAAGCACATTTTAATGGTTTGGATGTTAATAAGGTAAGTTACGTAATTGAGGTTTCTGATGGGAAATCAAGATTTCCCTGCTGCTGTGGAATTTCAACTTTACAAATCATGTTTATTGGCCTTGGCTTGCTCTCCTTCTAGAAGTCAGCCTGAATGCAAAACTTGGCTTTAGATTATGTAGGGAAAACTGTAGAAGTAAAGGAAAAGTCTCTGTAGTCTTACCAGACTATAGACCTGCTCTCTCATTGGAGAGAGATGCTTGATGATGATTTAATCCAAGGGTCAGGTGAGGGGAGAGGTTGAGAAGGAGAATCCTTCCTGGTAACCTCAGCTGGTGTGGGAATTGAACCCACATTGTTGATGTCACTTTGCATCGCAAAACAGCTGTCTAGCCAACTGAGCTAATCAACTCCCAACTAGAGAGTAAATTGCTCATTGCTGGTTGGTTCAATTGCCAACCCTGCAGTGGGGTTGGGGTCTTTCGATGGTGGTGGAGTGTTGATTCGCTTGGCTGGAGGGAGTTGAAGAAGTGGAAAGCACTATTTCTTCTCCTGGCTCACAAACAATGCCTTAAAAGAAAGTTATATAAATGCAAAGCTTGTTAAATCAGACCATTTAAATTGTCAAAGCTCTTCGAGGATGGGAGTGGATTATTCACCTCTTATGCCACTTATATTAAACTGGGAATTGTGCATGTTGGAGACAGAGTTCACATTTTGAAAGTGCTAATATCTTATTGCAATTCACCTATTTTGGAGGTGCTAAAATGTATCTTAATGCATCTCTTCCACAATTTATTTTAGGACAGTAGGAATAAAGATTGGTATCTTCACAAAACCAATGTCAGTGTGTGTTGAATTTTGGCTGATTAAGATGAATAAAGTTTTAAAGAATACAACAAAAAAAGCCTACAAGCAACACCAAAATAACAAAGTAGAAGACAACTAGTTGGCTGGAATGGTCTATCTATTTTATCATCCGCAACATTACTAGGTTTTTTTTTAACTGACAGGCAAAACCATCCCAAATGACCAGCAGCCAAATTGTTGTGGTAGCCTTTTAAAATTCATAACTCCCATTAGATAACCTTCCAAGATTAGAGCTAATCCAAATGTCTCTGAAAGGACATAAAAAGGCTATTGTCACTCCTGCAGGGGGTGCTGTTTTGGAACAAGTCCACAGGGGTGTGAGATTTAAATTGAATACATAAGGAATGCTATTAGGAAATTTGATTTTAAGTTAACAAACAAGACTACATTTTTTACAATTAAATAATGATCACTTTATTAAAAATACCTGAAGGTTCCTTTTGGACAAGGTTGCCCTGTGACACTGCCATTGGTACAGAAGAACCCTGGCAAACATTTGTCTCCCGTGATGCCATCAGTTGGAGTTGGTAGAGCCGCCCCCAGCATGCACATATATCCAGCACTACAAGGTCCAGTGGGCTTGGTATTCCCTAAAAATATACAGCAAATCAGCAAACAAAACCACCCTTCCCAGTTTCCCTCCTTTAGAGAAAATTCAAACTAAACCTCTCCCATATTGACCTCTGTAAGCAGTAATTGTTCAATATTGCACTCATGACAAAGAGCTTCATGTGGAACTACAAATCAAATTTTATCCCAAGGGCTCCATAGTAAAGCAAGATCAGAAGTAGAATGAAATGGAGTTTCAGATTGTCACAGTGTTCAAGCAATTCTCTCACTGTCACACCTTAATTTACATCCATTTTGCATATTTCTTCTCCAATATTACGTCTTTTGCACTGAGTCTTTAAGCTGTTTACCCTCTTGCTCCTCTTCTGCCTCCATCAAAAGTATTTTAAAAATCTTATTTTCTAACAACTTGTGATTCTGAAAAGTCACACTCGACTGGAAACGTTAATTCTGATCCTTTCTCCACAGATGTTAGTTTCTCCAGCATCCTCTGCACTTGTTTGCACAGCATTTGGCTTTTGTTATTTTATTAGAAGTTTTTGTTCCATGTAGGAAATTTGAGAGGACCACTTGGGGTCAGAGAGGATCATGGGTTATAAGGATAAGGCAGGAGAGTGAGGTTGAGAAACATATCAGCCATGATCAAATGGTGGAGCAGACTCAGTGGGCCAAATAGCCAAATTCTGTTCCTATAGCTTATGGTTTAAGATGAGCAATGTCCTTTCTCAATCACAAAAAGGGTTTGTGTAGATGTTTGCTGGAATAATTAAGCAAGGCCGACTGGGGAATTCCAAGGTAGACAAGCAGGAGGCTGGAAGAACACAGCAAGCCAGGCAGTATCAGGAGGTGGAGAAGTTGACGTTTAATTCCAAGCAAACGTTGCCAGGTCAAAGTCCTGGAACACTTTCTGCAAACAGAAGACAGTCCTTTACAATACTAAACTAGCTGCTGAAACTTTCTTTTCTTCCACCCCCCACATTAACTGATACCATAGAGAACATCAACCTTGAGGAAATAGATACAAGCCTACCACCTGTCTCAAACAAAAACAGAAATTGCTGGAGAAAAATCAACAGGTCTGGCAGCAACTGTGGAAAGATAGCAGGGTTAATGTTTCAAGTCCATAATAAGACAATAAGAAATAGGAACAAGAGCAAGCCACTTGGCCTCTTGAGTTGCCTGGACCATTCAATAGGATCATGGTGGATTGGACGATCACTTCCACTTTCCTACCTTTTTCTCATAACCTTTGATTTCCCTACTGATAAAGAATCTATCTCAGCCATAAACATGCAATAGGACTCTGCCCCCGCAGCTTTGAGTAGTAATGGAGTTCCACTGACACACAATCATCTGAGAGAAGAAATTCCTCCTCATCTCATTCTTAATTTGGCACCCCTTTATTCTGAGACTATGCCGTCTGGTCTGGGCCTCTCCCATGAGGGGAAACATCCTCTCTGCATTGACCCTGCCAAGCCCTTTGAGAATTCTCCATGTTTCAATGAGATCTCCTCTCATTCTTCTAAACTCCAATGAGTAGAGACCTAACCTGTTTTACCTTTGCTCACAAGACAATTCCTCCATACTGGGATCCCCTCAGTTAACCTTTTTTGAACTGCCTCCAGAGAACAAATAACTTTACTTAAATAAAAAGAGACCAAAGCTGCTTACAGTACTCCAGATGTGGTCTCATCAGCACCTTGTAATGTTGCAGTAAGACTTCCTTATTCATATATCCTGACCCCTTGAAATAAAGGCCAACATCCATAGAATCGTTGCAGTGTAGAAACAGGCCATTCGGCCCAACGAGTCCAAATCAACCCTCTGAAGAGCATCCCAACCAGACCCATTCCCCAACCCTATCCCTGTAACCCTGCATTTCCAACACCATGAGTCTTTCTGACTTGAGGTCAGTGACCCTTTTTTCAGAATCATCCTATCTAATTTAGCTTGGCTTGTATGCCTAAAGTACATCAGTCGATAAGCCAAATTGTTAATGAATTGCATAAATGTTGCTACCCTTCCACTAATTTGCTGAGAAAAATTGCGTTCAAGCATCAAAATCAGAAAATATTTAATTTCAACTAAGTCTGGGTTCATATAATAATTTGAAAACTGGTCTTTTTGTTTAGTTTCTTAATTCAATGTAGCCCTTCATTCCGACTGGATTTTAAGTCTCTTGTTTCAAAACATGGGACAGCTGACTCTAAACCATGTGCTACATGGGTTTGGTAAGAAAACAGTTAGTGTTAAAGGACAATACTGCTAAAAGAATTAGCATCTGAGATAGAAGGCTGCCACATATGTAATTAGGGCTGAATTATTCCAAACATTTTCCTCCCCATCAGTTCTTCAAGGCTTTGACTTTATAATGATATACAGTATCTAATTTGCCCAGACCTCAGCCAAGTAACCATTTCACCTCTCCAAATTCAGACTGTATATGTTGAGATGATGTTTTTAGATTACCTACAGTGTGGAAACAGGCCCTTCGGCCCAACAAGTCCACATCGAACCTCTGAAGAGTAACCTACCCAGACCCACTTCTCTCTGACTAATGCACCTAATACTATGGGCAATTTAGCACGGCCAATTCACCTGACCTGCACATTTTTGGACTGTGGGAGAAATCCAGAGCTCCCGGAGTAAACCCACGCAGACACAGGGAGAATGTGCAAACTCTACACAGACAGACAGTCACCCGAGGCTAGAATTGAATCTGGGTCCCTGGTGCTGTGAGGCAACAGTGCTAAGCACTGGGCCACCAGTTATTACAAATTTTACCAAGTATTGTATGCATAGCTTGTGCCCTGTTCATTACATTGTTAAAATGCAAATGGGATTCTAAAAAGCCTGACTTAAGTGTTAATGGTTCTCCTGCTTAACTGACCAGTTTCCAATAAAAATAACAGCAATAAAATTGCAGCAGAGTGGGAAGGGAGCAGAAAATGAAAACATTCAATTTTACCCAATATCCATCAAGTGGAGGGAATTAAAATGTCCACCAGAGGTATCAGATCATGAGCACGGTGCAGGAATTCATTTCCAACTAATGTTTTTTTCAAAAGTTTGTTGACAAACAGAAAAAGTGTTTGGGGAATACCTGATCCCTGACAATACATTCCAGGATCACAAGGCAAGCAGCCCAATGCTTCGTGCAGCCCAGTTCGGTTTCCATAGGTACCCTCAGGACAGAAGTGCTGGCTTGTAGATTTAGGTGGACAGAAAGATCCCAATGGGCAAAGCACAGGTTTGAACACTCCTTAGAAAAAAGGATATAGAGAAGAACACAAATAATTCAAACATTATCAGTCATTTAAAGAAAATCATTCAAATGTGAACTGCAATCAGATGCAAGAGGGTGTAACTGCAAGTGATGTAGTTATGGGGACCCAAGGGACTGCTTCTATGGAGTCTCTACAACTATCCAACACTAACAAGAATAGTGATTCTTGCAAGCTATGTAGACAAAAGAAGACACTGGTACAAGGATCAGTGAACTGAAGATGTTACTATGTTATAGGGAGGAATTCAAGTGGAGAGGAGGAAATAGGAATGTAGCAGTGAAAGGGGACAGTATAATTAGGGGGATAGAAACTGTTCTCAGTGCTACGACATGAGCCCTGAAGGCTGTGTTGCTTGCCCAGTGCCAGGGCTGATGACGTCTCTTCATGGCTGGAGTAAAACTTGGAGAGGTAGAGCAGAGATCCTGTTGTTGTCATCCATGTTGGAATAATGACCTTGCTAGGACCAGAAAGGAGGCTCTGTTGAAAGAGTTTAAATAGATAGGAGATATACTATAAAGCAGAACCTCCAATGTAATAAGCTTGGGATGTCCAGTTGAACCATGGGCAAACTAGTCAAGGACTTTAATGAGTGGCTCAAAGATTGGCATGGAGGGAATATGCGTCAGCTCATGGGCATTGGTGCCCATATGTGGATGCATGAGTTTCACTTGAACCATGCTGAGACCACTGTACTGTTAAGTTGAATAACTAAGGCTGAAGAAGGGGTCTTCAACAAAGTGGCAGGGGTCTTGGAGAGGGTATATGTATACTGACAAAGCAAAGGATATGGCGGCATTACTGGGCAGCTATTTTGATGATAATAATGATACCCAGAGTACTAAAGGAAGAGACAGTATGTACAAACATTAATCAAAAAGCTGCAAAAAGGAGGTGGGGGAAGAGTGAAAAAGAAACAAAAATGTGTGTATACTTAAACGTACATTGGAACAACATAAATGAGTGAATAGTGGTAACAGATTTTAACAGGTATGATTTTATAACTATTGTGGAGATATGGTTACAAAGAGTTCAAAGTTGGGAACTAAATAATCAGGGGTATGTGACTTTTCAAAATGACAAGTAGGAATGTTAATTTCTGATGAGAAGTTAAGCAGATCAGATTTGTAATCATTGGAGTTTAAAAGAATGATTGGTGACCTGATTGAAACATGCAAAGTTCATAGCAGACTTGGTATGATCGATGTGGAGAAGTTGTTTAGTTTGTGGGAGAGTCTAGGACCAGGCAGCATATTTTCAGAATAGGGGTCCATCCATTTAAAACAGAGTAGAGAAGGATTTTCTTCTTTCAGAAGGTAGTCAATCTGTGCAATTCTTTACTACAGAGTTGTGGATGCTGGGTCTTTAAGTACATTCAAAGGTGAGATAGATTTTCTATCTGTATAGGTACCCGGGATTATAAGAAAAAGGCAGGAAAGTGGAATTGAGGATGATGAGCTCAGCCAAGATCATATTGAAGTTCGAAGCAGACTCAATGGGCTGAATAGCTTCCTTCTGCTCCTACTTCCTGTGGTTTCGGGGAAATAAAAAACAAAATGGAATTACATTTTTGAGGACAGCCAGTCATTAGTTTTGTTCCCCATATCAACACTATGACTAATGCTCTGTAAACATCTTTTTATTCAATTTTTACCTGAGGTTTGGCAGTAGTATCCTGGAGGGCAAATCTCACATCTTTCCTTTCCCCATTTGGGCTGGTAATGACCAGGTGCACAGTTAGTTTGATTGGAACTCCCCTGTGAACATTGAAAACAACATTGCTGGAGGAAACCTGGAACAAGCAGCTTTTTAGCCTGTTCAAAAACACGAGTACCTTTTCTGAACATGCCTGCAGTAATCAGCCAATGATTGAGAACATATGATCAACATGGCTGACTGTTAACATGGCTAACTAAGATGGCCACTGTCCACTGAGCAAAATGATGCTAGTGATTCTTGGCATTTGCAGCTTTTGTCTTGATCAAATAGCAACTAAGTCCTAGCTTGTTGCAATAATCACAAGATGGTGTCCCTGGCCATGATAATTATTTGAAGAGCTCCATTATAAGTGCCCCTATTTTGTAGGCACTTCCAAAAGAACTGGATCATGTTTTATGGAAGAGATAGACAAGGTAAGACTTTTGCCAGACATGCTTTAATCCCTGCCCTCTTTGTCATAAGAAATGTGCCTGGTAGATTCTTCACTTCATCTCTCTATCCATGTGTGCACTTTGCATTACCTAGAGGTTGCATTTCTATGATTGACTGCAAAGATCACTGAGGAATTGTCATCATAGGGTCAGGATCTTCAGAAAGTTAAATGCAAAGTGGAATGAACTGCAACTGGGAGATTTGCAGTCACCACACATCGGAAGTCGGAACACCAGTGACATTGCCGGTCTGTTGCTGCTGCAGGCTGCCACGTTCATCTGCAGTGTGGTGTGACAGGGACAACGTCTTTACAATCACCTCATGCAATAGCAGCTTCACTTCAATAGCCATCATGCACTAGAAAGATGGCTGCACTATCAGGTTAACATGGACTAATAGCTACAATTAATGCCCTTTTAAAACATCCTGAGAAGTCTTCCAAGAGGATAATCATCCCCAGCAGGTGGTCAGGAAGTCTTTGTTTTACACTTTGCTTATAGCTACAGTCGTACAGTGAAGGATAGAGTTTTAGCTTTCTTTTCATTTGGGTTTCAAAAACTGCCAGTAAAAAGGATGAGAATAAATGAACACGTGGGTAATTGATAGCAGAGTGGAACACTAAAGCCACTCATTGATTAGGGGGAGGTACTTGCTGGTGCAAGTGCAGTCTAGTTTATGTTTTTTTAGGACTGGGCCAGCTCAGTCAGTGGTGATACAATTGAGCCACTCTTTGTGATGGACATTTAAAGTCCATCTTCCAGAATACATTCTACTCCCTTGTCACCCTCAACATTTCCTCCAATTAGCTTCAACATGGAAAACTATAGATTCATTCGCAAAGAGGGTGCCATAGTTGGTATTTGGCATGCTACTTTGCACACATTTTATCAGATAAGATTCTAAGATTTTAAAAAGTTTATTTGTTCATGAGACGTGGATGCCACTGGATAGATCAACATTTAATAGCCATCCGTAATTACCTTGAAAGTGGCGATGAGCTACCTTTTTGAACCGTGGCAATCTTTGGAATGTAGAAACACCCATGGTGCTGGTAGAAAGGGAATTCCAGGATTTTTACCCAAGACAGGGAAGGAATGAGGAGACAGTTACAAGTCAGGACAGTGTGAGACCAGGAGGGGAACAGGTGGTTCCAATTCATTGTTGTTCTAGATGGCAGAGGTCACATATTTGGAAGGTGCTGTCAAAGGAGCATCAGTGAGTTTCTACAGTACATCTTGAAGATGATACATACTGTTGCCACTGAGAGCCGGTGGTGAAGGGAGTGAAAGTTGAAGGTGGTGGGTGGGATGTTAATCAAACAGGCTACTTTGTGCTGGATGGTGTCAAGCTTTGAACGTTGTTCAGCTGCACTCATCCAGGCAAAAGGAAAGTATGATTTGGTTAGTGCGATTGTGTAAGACTGTTGTTTGATTAATCTGTGGGACAGCTCTCCAAATTTTGGGAGTTGCCTCCAGGAAGTCTGAAGGTTTCTAAGGAGAACTTTGCCGATTTGATATGGTGAGTTTGTTATTGTTGCTTCTGTAGTGCTTAGGTTGATGCTGGGTAATCCATCAGCTTTCATTTCTTTTTTGAACTTGCAGCAATCTAGAACAACTAAATGACTTGCCTCCATTTCAGAGGGCACTTGAAGGTCAACACATTGCAGGGGGTCTGGGATCACACTTGACTTTAACCAGCTTAAGGATGGTTGATTTCCTTGCCTAAATGACATCAATGATCCAAATGTTTGACAATTGTTTTTTAAAAAGACACCATTACTGAGATTATCTATTGATTCCAGATTTTTTTTATTTATAATTCAAATTTTAGCAGCTGGTGGAGGTGGAATTTGAACCCATGTCCTTGGAGCATTAGCCTAGCCTCTGGATTCCTAGTCTAGTGGCATGACTACCTTTGCTCTCCCTAAAAGATCACCAGAGACTGTCACTAAGGATCTAGTATTAAGAAGGAATGAATTTGCTGTTCTAAGTCAATTTTTTACACAGAATTGTATTCTTAATGCATTATTTTATCTAATTTTGTATTGTCTCTTTGATATATTTATTCCGTAAATAATTCTGACCAATTAGCTTCAGGCCATAAAAGCATGGTCTGACATCGTATTATTTTGACCATTGGTAGCAAATGGAAAATATGGAGGGTAGACCTCATATATTATGTGGTTTAATGCATTGCTGACTGTACAAATTCATTCAGATAATCTTTATAATGCCTAGGGTTAGATTTTTCCTTTTGCAGTTAAAACGTGGTGGTGAGTGAATTCATGACATCTAGTTCTCCAAAGCCCAGTGTACATTTTCTGACTCAATCATCTGCTTTTCACTTCATTAATTATACATCTGAGCTGTTGGGTGCAATCCGCAGGGAATCGCATGGTCAGAGAGGTTGAAGTCATTTTCATGTCTCTGGTGCCATGCGTAAAGTCCGGCTCTGTATCACTTCAGACACTGAAATCCATGTACTTCTCAAACAACAATGCTCAACTTTGAAGTTAGAAGGTGTCGCAGATGAAAGGCAAGTGTCCGCTTCCAAGACAGGAATCCGGTGGATGGGGACAGGAATTCAGTAAGCTGCAGCCGTCAAGTATGCATTCTGATTTACCTGGCGGACACTTGTACCATCTTTTGTTTCTCAGTAGTCGCAAGAATAACTGGAAGTGGCATATAATTACAATGAGTTGGTATTTTAATGAGGTGCTAATGTGTGGAAATAAGCTGTCACATCAAGGTTTTGATGTTGCCATTTAAATCTTGAGGGGGACCCCAGAAAAGCTATGCTCAAATTCCGATTCTGTCACTTTTGTGGAAGGCAAAACAGCCTAGGATATTATCAATAGATAATGAATTCAAGGAGCAAGGTAATGTTCTGGAACCTGCATTCAAATTCCATGGTGGTAAATGGTGGAATTTGAATTAAATAAAAACCTGGAGTTAAGAATCTAATGGCGACCATGAAACTGTTGTCAATTCTCAGGAAAACTCAATTTGTTCACTAATGTCCTCGAGAGAAGGAAACTGTCATCCTTCTATGCACGTGCCCACTTCCAAACTCACAAGTGCCCTTTAAGCACTTAGTGATGAGCAATAAATACTGGCTGAGCCAGAAGCACTCATATTCTTTGAATGAACAGAAAGAAATGTATTTTCCCACCTCTCTTATCAATACTCCCACCACACTAAGTAAAAGTTAGTCTAGCTCTGATGAGTGGAAAATGTAACAATGGTATTTCTTCAAATTATTTTACCACTTCTTCATCACAAATACAAAATAAAACATGAAATAATATCACTTAATGCTGACCTCAGGACAGAAGTGACCTGGAGAACATATATAATCCAAAGGTTCTGGTACACTCTGTCCTCTTGGACAATAATATCCTGCAGAACATAAACCTGATGGAGCTGAAAGGCTGTAGGTCTCACAATAATGACCAGATGGACAAGGACTGCAATCAGTCACTGCTACTCCTCCTGGACCTATTTTTTGTGAGGAAAGTGACAAAGAAGTTATCAACTGACACAAGCATCCACACAACCAAATTAAATTAGACAATAAATGAACAGAATTTTTGCTTGGCGATATAAGCTATGATTTATATATAATTTATGATCATTTATTTTAAGTTTGAGGTTTTTAATTATTGATTAGTAACATTTGAGTTGTGTGTTTGAAATTAATAACTAACTTGCAAATATTTCCATAGCAATGGTGATTTCTTTTAAAACAGTTTGTGTGGGCTACTTTGGCAGCTTAACAGGTTGGCATTTACTTTAGGAATTTATGACCTAGCAGGGTAGAAAATTGTCCAAGGTTTTTGTTCCAAGTTTCTGGAGCGTTTTTCAACACATAAGAGAAACACCCATAATAGAGACAGAGAGATTTTGGTTTCAGTTTTACTTGGAGTGGAAAGCGTTTGCGGAGTCCTTGCATAGAGATACATGCACAGAGCACTGCAACTGGAAAAGGTGGAGATTTTAGTAAACTAGGTTATTTTAGATTAATGAATTAATAATAGTCCTAGGCAGGAATCTTGAAGGGGAACTGAAGGGGAGTTTAAGGGGAAGAGGGGGTGAGGTTGAGTCAGGCAGGTGTTGTAGGGGTTTGGTGAGGGCTGTGGCAGATTGGATCTGGCAGTAGCGGAAAGTGGAGCTGTCAGTAGCAGAGGAGGAGGTGTCAGATCCTAGGATCAGGATCTAGGGTTTGAGGGATCCAGAGGCAGTGTATCTGGGCATGTGTGAAGTATGTGTGGGTGGGCTCTATAGTTACTCGGGAGTAGATTATTTATTTAACAGTCTTGCTTTTCCTGAGCCACTATCTTAATTTCATCAGCACACTCCATTCTCTCGGCTTTAAATAGCGACGTCCAGAGGATTTCAAGCGTAGAGAATTCCCCAGGCAATTCCTTAGCAGCCTTCCACACTCGGGATTCCACACATCTCCATGTGCATCTACACATTGGGGCAGCACGGTGGCACAGTGGTTAGCACTGCTGCCTTACAGTTCCAGGAACCTGGGTTCAATTCCCACTTCGGGCGACTGCCTGTGTGGAGTTTGCACATTCTCCCCGTGTCTGCGTGGGTTTCCTCCGGGTGCTCCAAAAATGTGCAGGTTAGGTGATTTGGCCATGCTAAATTGCCTGTAGTGTTAGGTGAAGGGGCAAATGTAGGGGAATAGGTCAGGGTGGGTTGCTCTTCAGAGGATCGGTGTGGACTTGTTGGGCTGAAGGGCCTGTTCCCACACTAAGTAATCTAATCTAATCTACACGTGAATAACAACTATCTGACAGAGTCCAATATTTATACACATATAATAAAAATGACCTTGGTGCACACTTCCTGTCTATAAACCTTAGTTTGAGGCTTTTAGCCAGGCTTCTCTGTCCATATTTACCTCTGGAACTTGTCAAGTCAAATTTTCCCATTCAATTTTGCAACTATTAGAATGCAGTTAAAAGTTATCACCATTATACATTTACAGATGTCTCTCTGATCCAACACCAACCCTTACCCCTCCACCGTCAAATGTAGTCTAAAGAAGAGATTAACCATCTGACTCGGACAACAGTATATCATTTACTTAGAAAGTAATTATACATTACAACACACAGTGCAAGGTTTTTGTGCATCCTAATGATTTGCTGCTCATCTGCCAATTTTCACTTACTATATAAAAACTAAACCAGCTATCCTTTCTTACAATAATTGGACTATCAAGATTATAGAGTTGTCAGCAAGAAAGTTTGATCTTTCTCATAAGATGCTTCACTCATGCTTAGGAGCCTCACCCAACAGGTTTGTGATAGAGAACATTTCTTTGTCCATGAAGAGATCACGATAATTTTAACTGAGATTCAGTTATCCCCATGAGCACTTCTTCCACCCACTCTCGTTGAAAGGTGTACTGAAAATTTGGAGAATTCACCAGTGAAATCAAGCTAAACCAAAGCACATATGAAATAAAGACATGCTGCCCATCTGCCATCTACTGGCATCTTATTAAGAAGCACCTGGAATGGATTTAAAGTGTTTAGAAGTTTCCGAAATGATCAGAATCATTTAGGTTTCTCCGTAAAAATAAGTAAATTCAGAAAACATGAAATATTATTGGATAAAATGCAACGTGAGCAGCGCAATCTATTTGTTGCTTCTGTTCCCTTTATAACCATTTTTGAGAGTTATTTGAGACACTGGCTTCCAGAATGTGATCTGGTAAATGCAGGGATTTTTCAATCATACCCCCAACATGAAAGTGTTGCTGTAAATACAGCCTGAAAAATGTTATTAGGAGAAAGCTCAGAATAGACCTTCAAGAAGCAACTAACAACCTCCCCTCAGGTTGTTTACATTTCCCTATTCTTGTTAATGACATTTTTAAACAATCTATTCAGACACACCTCTGGAGTAAGTGAGACTTGAACCCAGGCCTTCTGGCCCAGAGGGATGGACACTATCAATTTGCCACAAAGGCTTATCCATTCATTAAAAAAGCGAATTGAAGGATGATGTTTTCATCTACTTAATAAAAACTTATAAAAACATAACTGTAAATTAATGAGGCTCTCCTTACCAGAGAGGGTTCCAGGAGGACAGGGTTTGGAGTAGGTTGTTCCTTCTGGGCAGTAATATCCTGCAGGGCAGGGCTTTGGGTTCATCACTGATGCTTTCCCATCACAAAGAAATCCGGCAACACATGGTCCAGTTGGGCTTGACAGACCAGGCTGCCCACAGTATTGACCAAGATCACATGGGACTGGCTGAGAGGAGCCTTCAGGACAATAGAATCCTGAGGAAGAAATAAGTTTGTCAACTGCCCATCAGTTAAATCAAGTAAAATAGAAAGGAGTTTTCAAGTCAATGAAGTAGCAAGGAAACAACTGGGTGATTAATTTGTTAACGAGAGGAAGGTTTTGTGAGCTCACTTACTGGGAACATGGGTTGAAAATAGGGCTACAACATAGTAACCATGATTCTCTGACCTACATTCCTTAACAGTGTGAGCTCCCTGCCTGGAGAGCAAAAATCACAATTATCTATTGCTCTTCCACTCTTAGGATTGGAGTTCAAATACAGTAGCTACTGATCTTTCTCTTTTTAACAGCTACAAAGGTTTAATGTGAAATTAACTTCAGCAGTGGTTACTCAGTTGATCATATGGAAGTTTATGGATTTATAAGGAAATTTATCCATAATGCAGCAAAAATCAGTTCAGTCTCAAGAAACTCATGATCCGCTAGACAGTTAAGCTGTATGGAGGGATGATTCATATGGCTTTATGTTGAATGCAGAAACATGTCTCTACCTTTGGAGCCGAGTAAGTAGCTTACCAATGATAAATGTTGACACTTGAAAAGGAAACAAAATCCTCCATAGCTAATGCTTTTCAACTGGATGAGTGCAACATTTACCTGAACGCAGAAAATACTTTTTATTTTTGGCCTGATTCATAAACAGATTCATTGATTTATGCTTTATGTTTAATATTGTCATCTGATTTATTATAACAGATTTATAGAGGAATTTAATTCAGATGAAAGATTAAAATATATGACATACTTATCAACATTAATAAGTGTTTAATTAAACTTTTTAGTGGGAATGCAGTTGGGGCAGTTGAATGTCCTCCTGCAGAACATGGGAGGTAAGGGGTCACCACTAGTGTCCCTGCTGACTTTCTCTGCGGGAAGTGCAACCAACTCCAACTCCTTGAAAACCGCAATAGGGAACTGGAGCTGGGGCTGGATGAACTTCAGATCATTCAGGAGGTGGAGGTGGTTATTGAGAGGATTTACAGGGAGGTAGTTACACCTCAGGTGCATGAAAAGGCAGATTAGTTACAGTCAGGGGATGGAAAGGGAACCAGCAGGCAGTGCAGGCAATTCCTGTGGCTGTTCCCCTCAATAACAAGCATACCGCTTTGCATACTGTTGGGGGGGACGACTTACTGGGGTAAACCATGGAGTTCAGGTCTCTGGCACAGAGTCTGTCCCTGTTGCTTTGAAGGAAAGTTGGAGTTGGGGGGTGGGGGGGGAGTTGGAAGATGAGCAGAGTGTTAGTCATAGTCAGTAATAACTACATAGTTAGAGGGACAGATAGAAGGTCCTGTGGGAATAAGAGACACTCACGGTTGATGTGTTGCCTCCCAGGTGCCAGGGTTTGTGATGTCTTGGATTGTGTTTTCAGGATCTTTGAAAACCGCATTAGGGAACTGGAGCTGGAGCTGGAGCAGCCCCAAGTTGTGGTCCACATAGGCACTAATCCATAGGCCGGGAAAGGAATGAGGATTTAAGGCAGAAATTCAGGGAGCTAGGGTGGAAGCTTGGAGCTAGAACAAACAGAGTTGTTATCTCTGGTTCGTTGCCCATGCCACATTCTAGCAAGGCAAGGAATAGGGAGAGAGCAGAGTTGAACATATAGCTACATGGATGGTGCAGGAGGGAGGGTTTCACATACCTGGTTAATTGGGGCTCATTCTGGGGTAGGTGGGACTGCTACAAATAGCATGATCCACACTTGAACCAGAGGGGTTCAAATATCTTAGGGGGGAATTTGCTAATGCTCTTCAGGAGGGTTTAAACTAATTCAGCAGAGGGATGGGAATCTAAATTGTAGTTCCAGTGTCCAGGAGGAGGAGAGTAGCGAGATCAGAAATGAGCTTTCAAGATCGTAAGAGGTCGCTGGCAAACAGGAAGGTGCTTTGAAGTATGTCTACTTCAACGCCAGGAGCATCCAGATAAGGTGGGTGAACTTACAGCATAGGTTGGTATCTGGGACTTCGATGTTGTGGCCATTTCAGAAACATGGATAGAGCAGGGACAGGAACGGGTGCTGCAGGTTCCAGGATTTAGGGGTGTCTGTAACATCAGAGAAGGTGATAAAAGAGGGGGAGGTGTGGCATTGCTAGTCAATGATAGTATTACTGTGGCAGAAAATATATAGACTGAGGTTAGAAACAGGAAAGGAGAGGTCACCCTGTTGGGAGTTTTCTATAGGCCTCCGAACAGTTCCAGAGATGTAGAGGAAAGGATAGAAAAGATAATTCTGGATAAGAGCAAGAGTGGCAGAGTAGTTTTTATGGGGGATTTCAACTTTCCATATATTGACTGGAAATACTATAGTTTGAATAGATGGGTTAGTTTTTGTCCAATGCGTGCAGGATGGTTTCCTGACAGAGGCCATGTTGGATTTGGTACTCAGTAATGAACCTGGCCAGGTGTTAGATTTGGAGGTAGGTGAGCACTTTGGTGATAGTGACCACAATTCAGTTTACTTTAGTGATGGAAAGGGATTGTTATATACCACAGGGCAAGAGTTATAGCTGGAGGAAAGGTAATTATGATACAATTAGGCAAGATTTAGGATGCATAGGATGGGGAAGGAAACAGCAGGGGGTGGGCACAATTGAAATGCGGAGCTTATTCAAGGAACAGCTACTGTGTGCTCTTGATAGGTATGTACCTGTCAGGCAGGGAGGGAGTAGTTGAGTGAGAGCGCCATGGTTTATTAAAAAAGTTGAATCTCTTGTCAAGAGGAAGAAGGCTTCTTATGTCAGGATAAGACATGAAGGATCAATTAGGGCACTTGAGAGTTACAAGTTATCCAGGAAGGACCTAAAGACAGTTAAGAAAAGCCAGGAGGGCACATGAGACGTCGTTGGCAGATAGAATCAAGGAAAACCGTAAAGCTTTCTATAGGTATATCAGGAATAAAAGAATGACTAGAGAAAGATTAGGGAAAGGACAATAGTGGGAAGTTGTGTACGAAGTCTGAGGAAATGGGGAAGTGCTATATGAATATTTTTCGTCAGTATTCACACTGGAAAAAGACAATGTGGTTAAGGAGAATACTGAAATGTAGGCTACTAGATTAGATGGGATTGACTTTCACAAGGAAGGAGGTGTTAGCAATTCTGGAGAGTGTGAAAATAGGTAAGTCTCCTGGGCTGTTGGAATTTATCCCAGGATTATCTAGGATGCCTGGGAAGAGATTGCGGAGCCTTTGGCTTCAATCTTTATGCTGTCATTGTCTACAAGAATAGTGCCAGAGACTGGAGGATAGCAAATGTTGTCCCTTGTTCAAGAAAGGGAATAGAAACAAACCTGCTAATTATAGACCAGTGAGCCTCACTTCGGCTGTGGGTAAAGTGTTGGGAAAGCTTATAAGATATAGGATTTATAATCACCTTGAGAGGAATAAGTTAATTAGGGATAGTCAATGTGGTTTTGTGAAGGGTAATTCATGCCTCACAAACTTTATTGAGTTCTTTGAGATGGTGATCAACAGATGGATGAGGGTAAAGTGGTTGATGTGGTGTTTATGGATTTCAGTCAGGCATTTGATAAGGTGCCCTACTACAGGCTATTGCACAAAATATGGAGACATGGGATTGATGACGATTTAGTGATTTGGATCAGAAATTGGCTAGCTGAAAGAAGGCAGAAGGTGGTGGTTGATGGGAAATGTTCATTCTGAAGTTCAGTTACTAGTGGTGTATCGCAAGAATCTGTTTGTCACTGTTATGAATGACCTGGATGAGGGCATAGAAGGACGGATTAGTAAATTTTTGGATGACACTAAGGTCGGTGGAATTGAGGACAGTGCTGAAGGATGTCGTAGGTTACAGAGAGACATAAATAAGCTACAGAGCTGGCTGAGAGTTGGCAAATGGAGTTTAATGTGAAAAAGTGTGGGGTGATTCACTTTGGAAGGAGCAACAGGAATAAAGAGTATTAGGCTAATGGTAAGATTCTTGGTAGTACAGATGAGCAGAGAGATCTCTGTGTCCATGTACATAGGTCCCTGAAAGTTGCCACCCAGGTTGATAGGGATGCTAATGAGGTGTACAGTATGTTAGCTTTTATTGGTAGAGGGATTGAGTTTCACAGTCAAGAGGTCATGCTGCAGCTGTACAAAACACTGGTCACCGCATTATAGGAAAGATGTGGAAAATTTGGAAATGGCGTGGAGGAGATTTACCAGGATGTTGCCTGGTATGGAGGGAAGGTCTTATGAGGAAAGGCTGAGGGACTTGAGGTGGTTTTCATTACAGAGAATGTTAAGAGGTAACTTAATTAAGACATATAAAATAATCAGACAGTTAGATAGGTTGGACAGGGAGATCCTTTTTCCTCAGATGGTGATGGCTAGCACGAGGGAACATAGCTTTTAATTGAGAGGTGATAGATATAAGACAGATGTCAGAGGTAGTTTCTTTACTCAGAGTAGTAGGGGCTTGGAAATCACTGTCCGCAACAGTAATAGACTCGCTAACTTTAAAGGGCATTTAAATGGTCATTGGATAAACATATAGATGAAAATGGAATAATGTAGGATAGATAGGCTTCAGATTGGTTCCACAACAGAGGGTCGAAGGGCCTGTACTGCATTGTAATCTTCTATGTTTTTAGATTTATCCTAACATTTATGATACATTTGTGAAATTAATGTTTAAATTGCCATATCATTAATTTCTCAAAACATTTGTTATAGTTTTATATAGTTAAATATTGCGTAAAAATTTTGCTGCAAATTATTAAAGAATTTGCAATATATTTTGTTTGCCAGGTTTGCTTATTTTTAAGAAATGGTCGTAATTCTTAAAAATCAATTTTGTTCTGCTCAATGCCAAAGCTTTTGACAATTTTCTGACTTCAATCCCATTTGAATGAAAAGAATCTTTCCATCACTGAGCAACTTCCAACCTTTTCATTTTAAAAACAATTAAGCATTGTGCTTCACTTTAAGAAGTTCAGAATTAGCATGAGCGAGTATTCTGCAGGGTTACAGGAGTAGAGTAAGAGGGTGGATCTGGGTGGAATGTGTGGGTGTGAATGAGGGGCCATATGGTCTGCTTCCACTCTGTAGAGGTTCTATGAGCTGGATACCAACTCTAATGAGTTTTGGTATGAAGGAGCAATTCTTTGTCATAACACAAAAATAATAAATATCTTTATTACAGTACAAAGTCAGGCTTCTGTTAATGGAGAACTGAACAGTTTAACTTTGCCGCTGTGTTTATAACCAATCAAATCATGACATTCAGGTGACTGTCTCTATCATTACTGTATTACAACCTTTAAGGACAGTAATCTCAGGATAGTCCCTGTGCATGTGAATATCATAAATTGCACAATCATATCACATTGAAAAAATAAAAGCAACCACTCAACAAGACACTCAAACAACATTTGAAACAAAATCTGAAACTTCATTTGTTCTTTGTCTTTTATATATTATAATAGAATAATAATAATAATAAATTAATTTAATGCAGTTTTTTTCTTCTAATGTAATAATCAACATGAGTTAGTGACACTACCTGGAGGACAAATATTTCCTGTAAAATTCTGGATCCCATGATGATCAGATGTGTTGGTCTGAATTTCAGGTTGGCTTTTACATACTGCCCCTGGACAATAAAACCCTGGTGGGCAGATGCCTGAAGGAGTACTTAGACCTTTTCTGTCACAATATTGACCAGCTGAGGAAGACAAATTCAATAAAAAGGAAGTGATAAATTTCAGAATTCAAACTGCAGTTAAAGATTATGGCTGTAAATCTCTCCAACAAATATAAAGATCAACATTAAACTTCTGATTAAGCACTTATGTCTAAATTTGCAAAGACAGTATAGTGATTGTTATTCTGCCCTAATTCATGGCTAATGATCGGACCATATCAATCAAAAATAAAGCCATAATGTTAATCACTGTGTTGTAATATACAACGATTGTTAAATCAGAAAGTATTACCAAAATAGAGCTCCAATTTCCCTGGCAATTCCTTCAAAGATTTAGATGGATATTTCCTCTAAGCCTGAAACCATTCAAAAATATCCATTTAAATTGGAGAATTTGAAGGGTTCCACTATTGTTAAGTAAACAGCTACTTTGGAAATATTAAGCATTAGTTTATATCCTGGTTAACTATGAAAATGACCTTCCAAATTACCACACACACTCACACACACACACACACACACAAACATACACACACACAGCAAGAGCTTCGCAACTCCCACCTGACACTCCAGTTCTCCTGGGACACACCAAATCCTACACTCCACCATGACTAGGTATTCTCTCATTTTTGTTCCCCATGAATATCTGCTGCTTTACCCATGGGACTTTACCCCTGCTCTGGACTTAAACGGAGGTCCAGTGCAAGATTCTCGAACTCAGCTCTGCCCATTCCCCCAAAACCTCAGCCACTTCCATTTCATGTATTTATCTCATTGGTGCTTGTATGAAGTTGGTGCTGTATTTTACCCAGTTCAGTTATTTCATTTTGTATAAAGTGATTTCAGATTTCTTTTGGCAAAACAAGCTCAACATCAGTTCATTGTTGCAACAAGTAATCAAACTATTTTTAGATTAGATTCTCTACAGTATGGAAACAGACCATTTGGCCCAACAAGTCCACACCGACCCTCTGAAAAGTAACCCAGCAAGACCCATTCCCCTACACTATATTTACCCCAGACATCTAACACTATGGGCAATTTAGCATGACCGATTTACTTGACTTGCACATCTTTGGACTGTGGGAGGAAACCAGAGCACCCAGAGGAAACCCACGCAGACACGGGGAGAATGTGCAAACTTCACACAGACAGTTGCCCAAGGCAGGAATTGAACGCGGGTCCCTGGCGCTGTAAGGAAGTAGTGCTAACCACTGAGCCACTGTGGTATTTACTTAACAAACCTAAAATCAAAAAACTTTTGAAAGCCAATCAAACTCTCATTTGAATTACAAACCTGGACAGGAAATACAGTCCAAAACACTCTGAGCCATCGTTCTGTTGTTATAGGTCCCAACAGGGCATGGGTATTGGGCAGTATGCATAGTACCTCTAGGGCAGTAATAACCTAAATTGAAGCAGTGAACAAATAAATGCACAATTTGTTAACAAATCAATGCTAACATGAACGTTTTCACAGAGACGCTGTTAACATGAATTGAAATAACATGACAAAGGATCACTGAACTTGAAACATTAACTTAATTTCTCTCTACAAATTTTCTACAGCGTTTTGTGTCTTTGCTTCAGATTTCCAGTACTTATAGTTCTTTGTTTTTATCTAATCTAGTAACATTGGCTATTATCTGTCTCAATAAGTTGAATAGTGTTGCATTAACTGAGGGTTTAACTCAAACGTATGCCAACTAAAAACTGAACTTAGTCCATTCAAATTCAAAAGGGACGCACATCTGACAGAGGAAAAAAATCTGTGAAAGATCTTATCTAAGATTCTCAAGTTTAGTGCTGGCAGTGTTTAAACCTAGATCCTCAAGGTTATAGGTCAATCCAATTTCAATGCCCAATCCTTTCTTTCATGACTGGTCTATGGGGATCATTGGTTTCATCTTCTGACCATTTTATCTGGTGTTTTACATAAATATTTCATATCATAACCCTAAATTTATGGCTCTTTCATAATTATTTTAAACTGGAGGAAGATAACATCGATTTTCATTACATTGGAACAAATCAACTCAGCCTACAGAGTCAGAGCACTGATGCAAATCCAAATTCCTTGCACTGCTTCAATAATCTCTGAACCCACTTTGTCAGCAATAACTTACCACTTTTACATTTCAGTGGTTGGCTTGAAGCAGTTGGACAATAATGTCCCAGTGGACAGCGACCACCGGTGATACCATTGATTGGGGAAGGTCTGCTAGCTCCAGAGATGCAGTAAAACCCAGCAGTACAATCTCCTGAAAATAAATGGAGATGTTTCCTTCAAATGTAACAATTTCTAACATATTTACTAATTTGACATCATTCAAATACTTAGGATAATATGAAAGAAGTCCACACAAAACATCAATAGGACAACCTGACACAAGATTTGGTTTTCCTCCATCTTGTTTGCTTAAACTCTGCTGGAAAATGGATCTTCTCGTTCTGTTTTGACTTTCTGCATTGGGAGTTAGGCTAGATCAGCAGCAGATGGTTCCCAGTTCTCAAAGCTGAGCAGACAGTCCACTGGGAAACTCAGCATTGTGTTTATATTTTAAAACTAAAGATGAAAACATGAAGTATAAATTTTGCTTCCACCCCTTCATTCCACATTCCCCAGCCATATCATCTAATGGTTTGTACCAATCCCCATGCCCTTGTGTTCTCCATGCTAATATATGCCTCTATACCCATCCTCTTTGGTGCCTCAAACCTCAATGCCCATTTTCCAATTTCCAATGTCCCTCACCTTGTTACTAATGATCAATTTAGACCACTCAGTCTCAAAAATTCATTCCAGTTTTGGTCCAAATATTGAGAAAAGATTTGATCTCAGAAGGGAGGCAAGAATTACTCACTTTGACATCGAGGCAACAAATGACTAAATGACATCAAGGAGCTCTCGCAAAACAGCAGTAAAGGCAAAACTCTCTGCTAGCTGGAGACATAAATAGCACAAGGGATGATTGTTTTGGATGTTGAAGATTAAACAGAATATCTCTACAGAAGTTTCTCAGATGAAATTTTTATTTAATCTATTGTTATAATCAACCTAATCGCAGATGTTATTATACACCTCTGGCATAGGTTGGGCTTGAACCCTGGCCTCTTGGTCCAAGCGTAAAGACACTACCAAAACTGCCACACAAGACAGCCAAATGTGATCATTTCACCTATTTTGTTTTTTTTTAAATCAGGGATGGTATCTCACACCTCTGGAATAGGTGGGACTTGAAACCAGATATCCTGGCCTAGAGGTAGAGAAACTACCTCTGCAGCACAAGAAGTGCTCCTTCATTGTTGCAGTGTCGAAGTCCTGGCATCTTTTACAAACAGCATTAAGGGTGCAACTACACCTCAAGGACTGCAGATGTTCAGCTGGTCACCACCACCTTCTCCAGAATAATAGGACAAGGCAAGTAAATGCTCACCTAGCTAGTAAAACCTACAATAAAAACCTGTTTGTTTACTTTCTAGGTACAATAATCCATTATTTTCCAAATCTCAAAGAGTACCTTATGTTTTTGGAATCATTATTTTTCTTTTTGGACCAAACATTGGAATGGAAGCTGGACACTGCCGTACAGTTGGAATACCAGGACCACATTGCAAATTGAAAAAATTGAGTGGTGCGTAATTCTAGCTATGCAAGGCAATGCTGTCGTTCAAAGTTAAATTCATATACGATCAAGTCAAAGCAGCATCGAGAGCTTCTAAATTAAGCAAAAACCGCCTGACAACAGTACTCCAATTGGTCCAGTTGCAGTTTGCTCCAGATCTGAAAGTGCTGAGCAGCCAGAGACATCCAGACCCTGTGAATAGAAAGCATCTCTGCCTCCACAAGACAATAAAAATAAACAAATAATTCAAAGAAATGACCTCGGCCCATTGGCTAAACTAGGGAAGTGTAGAGCAAACATCATCTTATAGGCAGCCGTCTGTCCTAATTGCTGGGGAAAAAAAAGGACTGAGACATAGATTTTCACCCACTCTGGTGGTCCGAAATTCTGATGCTCAGAATTTTATTTCTTCTGTCCTCCCATCATATTTGTAACAAACTACATGTATTTTGTCTATCATTTGAGTTTTAAAGCAGTATAGTTTAAGACACATAGTAGTAGATTAATAATCCTTTCTTTTCTCTCATTTGTTAATGTTATATGTGCTTACAATAAAGAGTTATGATTTGGCCATGCTGGTGTTGGACTGAAGTGTACAAAGTTTAAAATCGCATAACACCAGGTTATAGTCCAACAGGTTTAATTGGAAGCACTAGCTTTTCCAGCGTTGCTCCTTCATCAGGTGGTTTTGGAGTACACAATTGTAAGACACAGAATTTATAGCAAAAGTTTACAGTGTGATGTAACTGAAATTACACATTGAAAATCCCTTCATTGTTAAGTCTCTCATCTGTTAGAATGACCATGTTAGTTTCACTTGTTTCATAAGTAAATCACAAGTTTTTAAAAGTTACATTCTCAGGTTAACTTTATCAATCAGTGTCACCCTAGATAATGTGTTGAAGTTGTTAGCCCCCTGTGTGCTGTTGTCTGTGCCATAATGTTTAGACTGATTCTAATCTAAAAAAAGAATTAACAGAGTTTTACAGAGATTCATACAGTTTTTGAGCAAAGTACAATGTAATTCCGCAAGTACAAATTCACCCCACAAACATAGACGCGTTTGTGTGCATGAGTGCGCAGGTGTGTATGTTCTTGGGGTGGGTGGTTGTGAGTGTCTGCGAGATAGAATGTATGTATGTGTGAGTGTAAAGGGGTCTAACTCTGTGAGAGGGTGCCTATGTAAGTGTGGGTGTGTGTGTGTCTGTAGGACTGTGTCTATGTGTGTGTGTGTGTGCGTGCGTGTTCGTGCATGCACGTAGGAGTGTGTGTGTGTGTATATAGTGCAATGGTGGTCACCTGTAGTGTGACATGAACCCAAGGTCCCGGTTGAGGCCCTCCTTATGGGTACTAAACTTAGCTATCAGCCTCTGCTCTTCCACTTTTCGCTGCTGCGTGTCCCGAAATCCACCTTGGAGGATGGTCACCTGAAGGTCCGAGGTCGAATGTCCTGGACTGCTGAAGTGTTCTCCAACTGGGAGAGAACCCTCCTGCCTGTTGATTGTTGTGCGGTGACCATTTATCAGTTGCCGTAGCCTTTGCTCGGTTTCCCCAATGTACCATGCCTCAGGGCATCCTTGCCTGCAGCGTATGAAATAGACAACGTTGGCTGAGTTACATGAGAACCTGCCACGTACATGATGGGAGGTATTCCCATGCATAATAGTCCTCACACGGACACGTCTTGCAGCGCCTACTGTGAGAGGGTTGTATGGAGTTGTCCTGAAACTGGGCAGTTTGCTACGAACAATGATCTGTATGAGGTTTGGTGGTTGTTTAAAGACGAGCAGTGGAGGTATGGGGAAAGTCTTGGTGAGATGCTCATCTTCATTGATAATGTGTTGCAGGTAGTGAAGAACATGGCATAGTTTTCAGCTCCTGCGAAGAACTGGACAACAAAGGGTACCCTATTGGTTGCAGCATATGCCTGTCTCCTGAGGAGGTCAGTATGGTTCTTTGCTGTGGCATGTCAGAACTGGCAGTTGATGAGTTGAGCATCATACCCCGTTCTTGTGAGGGCTTCCCTGAGTACTTCCAGGTGCCCGTCATGTTCCTCCTCATCTGAACAGATCCGGTGTATGCATAGGGCTTGTCCATAGGGGATGGCTGTTTTAATATGTTTTGGGTGGAAGCTGGAGGAGAAGTGTAGCATTGTGAGGTTGTCTGTGGGTTTATGGTAGAGTGTGGTGCTGAGGTGTCCATCCTTAATGGAGATGCATGTGCCCAAGAATGAGACAGATAGTCGAGAGTAGTCCATGGTGAATTTGATGGTGGGATGAAACTTGTTGATATCACTGTGTAGTTTTACTGGTGACTCCTCGCCATGGGTCCAGAGGAAGAAAATGTTGTCAATGTACCTAGTGTTGGTTGGAGATCCTGCATAGAGAAGATGTCTTGTTCGAACCTATGCATGAAGATGTTGGCACATTGTGGTGCAAATTTGGTCCCCATGGCTGTTCCATGTGTCTGGATGAAGAACTGGTTGTCAAAGGTGAAGACATTGTGATCGAGGATAAAGTGGATGAGTTGTAGGATGATGTTTGGAGATTGGCAGTTGTTGGTGTTGAGTACTGAGGCTGTTGTCGTGATGCCATCATTGTGGGTGATGATGGTGTAGAGTGCTGAAACATCCATTGTGATGAGGAATGTTCCCGGTTCGACTGGTCCATGGGTGCTGAGTTTCTGTAAGAAATCCGTAGTGTTGCGACAGAAGCTGGGGATCCCCTGTGCAATGGGTTTCAAGATGCTTTAGACATAGCCAGAGAGGTTCTCACACAGGGTCCCATTGCCTGATATGATGGGACGTCCTGGTGTATTGGCTTTGTGCATCTTTGGAAGGCAGTAGAGGTCACCTATGTGAGAAGTATGCGAGATGAGAGCACCTAGGGAACTCTGAAGGACTGGATTCAAAGTCCTGATCAATGTGTTTAGTTCACGGAGAATGTAACTTCTAAAAAAAGGTTTTATGATTTACATATGAAAGAAGTGAAACTAGCATGGTCATTCTAAGAGATGAGAGACTTAACAATCAAGGTATTTTTCAATGTATAATTTCAGTTACATCACACTGTAAACTTTTGCTATAAATTATGTGCCTTACAATTGTGTACTCCACAACCACCTGATGAAGGAGCAGCGCTTCGAAAGCTAGTGCTTCTAATTAAACCTGTTGGACTATAACCTGGTGTCGTGTGATTTTTAACAATAAAGAGTGGTATTTTCTGTTAATGACAAAATCTTGTGTGAACTGTTTTTAGCCTAAATAGCAGGCAGACAATCAAGCAATTTAATCATGACGGTGGTCTGATTTGGGTTCTACATATTTTGAGGAATGGTGGACACAACAATCAGTACATTCTTCCTAATCAAATCATCACACTTATCTCTACCAAACAGCAACTTTACTTCCCAAAGGTGCCCTGGGACCAGATCCAAAGAGGTACCTACCCCTCCAAAAGGAGTCTCTGGCTATCCAACAAAGAAAACACAATCAGAGCAGACCTGCTCTTACCTGGGCTAATCTCCACGCTCCAGGGATTTCAAAAATTCAATTTCATTGGAAATAACTGGTCATTCAGGAGCCAGACATGTGCAAAGTATGGACAATCCCCAACTCTGCCCTTGCCAAAATGAGAACCATCTCATTCAGGAATGAGACATGGGATTCCTGGCTACTTCCTAAATTTTTGCCATACTGGAAATAGTCTCCAAGCAAAAAACCAGGCAGTGTAATGAAATTTAAGTCACGTAAATTACTCCTGAAGTATTAGACCAAATCCTTACCAGACACTTTACGCAGTCCTTGAACATCACAGTATTTCCCTCCTGTACAAGGCAGACATGCATTTTTAGAGGTCATTCCATGGAGAGGTTGATATGTTCCTCGGGGACAAGGTCTGGGACTAATACTCCCAGAAGGACAGAAGTGGCCTGGTGGACACTTATCACCATATAGATCTCCAACAGGATTGGGTAATGTTGCACCATAGAGGCAAAAATATCCTGGGGAACAAGGTCCAGTTGGAGTATCAAGTCCTGGGAGGGAAAGAAAATGAGAGGTCACTCAGTTGTAGTATCTAAGCAACCACGACTACCCATAAAACACCAATGACTACATTTCATTTTCATCAATTGGTGAAGCCCCTGAAATGACTTGGAACAACTCTCCAACAAATTCTATGACTCCATTTTACCAACAAGGGTCTACACTGAGGGAGTGATCAGATATAAGGTTACACAGCAATTTTGACTAATTCTCTCACCCTTTAAATGCAGGAATTATACAGAAAATAATAAACCTGCACCTTCTGCAGTACTGCTACATGAATGCATTTAGTTTAAACCTGGTTATTCAGACTGAAATTCAAAACAATTTTTTAAACTCACATGAAAACATTAAATAACTGTATCCAACAGAAAATTAGGCATGGGTAATTATACAGATTTAAAGTTTATGCCATTAAATTATGTAGCGTTATGTTGACGGCAAGTGAGTAATATCTAAATATGCCACAAATTGAAATATACTGTATTCCTTAATCAACTTAATTTCTACAATATTTACTACTGTAGACAGATTCATTTATTTCATGAGGTTTCTTGTGTCAAGGCGTCTAGTGAAAGGAGCAGCAAACAATAATATGAATTAAAAAGGATTGGAAACGGAGTGCAGTTGTGTTGGGTTGATGAGCTGTCTTGGGATTGTGATCCTTGAAATTAAACTCCCAACATATGGTGAAGGACCATATCTGAATTTTGAACATTTTATTTTGTGGAGTTTGAAATTGTCTTGTGCGTGATTTGAATATATAATTTTGTGAAACATGAATCAGTAATGAAATTTATCCATCTCCAACTTGCTGCTGCAATGCATGTTGCACACAAGATGTACTTCATCCTCCTTTTCCTTGATAAAAGGAATTACATCTGGATAAAAGAGTTACATTTGTGAAGGATGACATTGGTTAAGATTTTAACTCATTCGTAATCCATTCTCCTGGACAAAGTTAAAATTGGTCAGGCAGCATCCGGAGGATGGAGGGGAGGGGGGAGGTGTGGGTGCAAGTTCTGCAATTCCCACCTCCCCCCTCACGTCCATCCAAGGCCCAAAGGAACCTTCCCAAAGGAGTTTCACTTGCAAATCCACAAATGTCATTTATTGTATCCGTTGCTCCTGATGCGGTGTCCTTTACATTGGGGAGACGAGACGGCATCTTGCAGAGTGCTTTAGGGAACATCTCCGGGATACCCACACCTAATCAACCCCACTTCCCCGTGGCCGAACATTTTAACTCCCCTCTCATTCTGCCGAGGACATGCAGGTCCTGGGCCTCCTTTACCGCCACTCTCTCACCGCCCGATGCCTGGAGTAAGAACGCCTCATCTTCTGCCTCGGAACACTTCAACCGCAGGGCATCAATGTGGACTTGATCAGTTTCCTCATTTCCCCTCCCCCCACCTTATCACATTCTAACCTACCAGCTCAACACTTTCCTCATGACCTGTCCTACTTGCCAATCTTCCTTCCCACCTATCCACTCCACGCTCCTCTCCAAACTATCACCTTCATCCCCACCTCCGTCCACCTATTGCACTCTTAGCTACCTTCACCCCAGCCCCAACCCCCTCCCATTTATCTCTCCATCCTGGAAGCTCCTAGCCTTATTCCTGATGAAGGGCTTTTGCCATAAACATTGATTTTCTTGCTCCTCGGATGCTGCCTGACCTGCTGTGCTTTTCCAGCACCACGCTAATCTTAACTCTGATCTCCAGCATCTGCAGTCCTCACTTTCGCAATGTTAAAATTGAACCTAATATGTCAAATTTGGCACACTAGCCCAAATTTCAGAGGTCATGTGCTCAGTATTCCAGATAATTCAAGCATCATTCAGATGATTCTGAAAGCTACAACTTCCAAAAATGCATGGTGCTGTGGAATATTATGTTATCTATCATTATCATACATCAGTAAGATGCTCCATTTCTCAAATAGTAGGATTTATCAGGATTTGAATGTTTCCTTACATACCTTCAGTGTTACAGTAGAATCCTGGTGTACATGTAATGCATTCAAAAATGGAATAGAGACTATCCTGAGGGCCAAATGTTCCAGCTGGACATTTAATTCCATGGCTAGCTCCTTGGGGGCAGTAGGACCCAGGTGGACACTTGTAGCCAGTGATGTTATCTGCAGGACAGGGATAGGATGCACCCAAAACACACACACAACCTGGATCACAGAGGCCAGTGTAACCACTCATTCCTGAAAAAGACAAATACAACCAGAATGAAATATGACTATTGCACAACGTGTTTTTACTGAAAATGGCACAAAACTTAAACTCAGATCTTAAGAAGACAGTGCAAAATTATGTCCAAGCTGATCTTAGTTGAAAGTCACTCATGTAGGAACAGAGATAACATGGATTTTGGTGGCAATGTCACTTCTTATACATGTCATTCATAATTGCTAAAGAGTAAATAGTAATACCTTTAAGTGCACAATATTTTCCACCAGGACACGGCTTACACTGCTCAATGCTATATCGACCAGTCTGGTTACTATATGTTCCCTCTGGACATGGGTACAGCATTCCTTTAATGCAGTAATAACCTGCTGGGCAGTCAATGGGCTGGATGGTGCCAGCCTTACTCTCATTGTGCTGCCCATTTTCTTGTAATGGGTCACAGTGTCTGAAAAAACACAAAGTAATATGTGTTATTAACTTCAGTCTAGAGAAATGTTCAGAAAGTTTGAAGTCTTTTTCCCCATAGTTTAGTAAAATAAAATAAGTTGAATAGCATACAATATTTCTACATTAGTCCTAATTTGCCTTGTCACAGCTTTAGCAGACATCAACCGAGTTGCATTCAATATATCATTGGTGATACATGTGTCAAGCTTCCTCTATCTCTACCATGTCCAGTATCGACTAGAATCTCTATTCCTTTGTTGCAACTCAGCTTTCACAGCCTGGTTGCTAAGACTTAACTGAATAATTCAACAATGTTACAATCTGTTTGACACTGAGCTTAACTTCCAGTCTCATTGCTTCTTGTTCACAGAGACCTCCAGTGCCATAATATCACTATCTCTCTTCACTTCAGCCTAAATAGTGTTAATGCCCATTTTGATCCCTTTTGCAATCTCATTGCTGCCTGAGGTCACCACTACCTCCACACTTCCTAAAGCAGTTTATCCAATATTATTCTGTTTGCATTGTTCACAAGCTTCTGTTTCACCAATGCCTCCAATTTAAGTGTTCTATCCTTTAGTTTAAATCTCTCCATGACTTCTCTCTTCCCTTTCTGCAACATCGTTGGCTGGTACAATCAGTGCCACCTCCTAAATAAACACAACTCAGATATTGGCCTAGTGTGTATATGCCTCTTACCCAATACTTGGCAGCTTCCTATATAGGAGAAAGTGAGGGCTGCAGATGCTGGAGATCAGAGCTGAAAATGTGTTGCTGGAAAAGCGCAGCAAGTCAGGCCGCATCCAAGGAGCAGGAGAATCGACGTTTCGGGCATGAGCCCTCCTCCTGAAGAAGGGCTCATGCCCGAAACGTCAATTCTCCTGCTCCTTGGATGCGGCCTGACCTGCTGCGCTTTTCCAGCAACACATTTTCAGCTTCCTATATAACCTCCCTACTTCACTCTCACCATTCAAAATTCCTTTTAAAACACAAATATTAAAATCTGTTTTGTTTTCTCAAGAAAGAGAGGTCACACTGAGAACATTTTTTTTTTAAGAAAACAAATGCTGTGTCTACTTCAATTTGGAACTTACTTTCCCAAAGGACATGGTTTGCACTGAATCTGCCCAATCTGATCCTGATATTCTCCAGATGGGCATGGTTTGGGTGTTGCTCTACCAGAAGGATATCGATGAGTTTTAACAGAATTTAACTCTGAAAAATAGAATGGACAGACTTAGGTTGAGATTTAAGTGAGACTTAATTTGTTTAATCTGTTGACAACTTTAATCCAGCAGTTATAGATCAGATAAGATCTCCAACACCTTTTCATTTCTAATCTGACAGTTAACATCAATTTGCAAACTATTCAATATTATTGCTAAATTTATTTGACTGGGGCAGGCTTAAAGGGGATCAAGAAGGCAACTAACTGACAAAGTTTGTCCAGAATTATTTGGGACAGCCCTAAATCATCTTTCAAATAAAAACAATTCACCAAGGTAGTTGAGCCCATGCATGATCAAGAACCCCTCCCTATTCAGCAGTGCTGAAACTGTAGGCTTTATGGTAAAGCACGTTGAGACAACTCCATACACTCTCTGCCTCTTTACTTGCCTGAAACCCCATGTGGTTTAACCCTGCAGCTGCAATGTCACGTTGAACAAAAGATTAAAACTGGAGGAGTGAGAAAGGGAATGATAAAAAGAACACAAGAAAGAAAACAAAAATCGAAGAGGAGGAGATGAAAATCTGGTGACAGAAACGACATTTGAATGAAGGAGAAAATTATAAACGGATGAGAGAAGAAATTGGAAGTGAATGACAGGGGGGTGGTGGTACAGTCTGGTGTGGTTTTGGTTGCTGGTTTGTTATAGTTAAGTTCAAGATCAAACCTCCTGTATCAATGGATCTAGATTAATATGGATATTTTATTGCTTTTCTTAAACTCAATCCACTAATTACTAATCAAAGTACAAAGCCACTTTACACCTGGTAATGTGCTAAGAAAGGGATCCTTTACCTGAGGGACAGAGTGTAGAGTTAATGTCCTCAGCTTCACAGTAATGGCCCTGGGGACAGAACAGGCATTGTTTTTGCTCCCAGAAAGGATTGTAGGTTCCTGTAGGACATGGTTGTGGTCTGCTGCTTCCTTCAGTGCAGTAATATCCTGGTGGACATGGACCTCCAGTTGGTGTTACCTACAGAACAGGCAACTACACTTGTTAAACATAATAAATGATCTTTGTTTTTAGTTTATTCACACTGAAATAACTATAAACCTCAGTTTAGTGTAAAGTTACAACACTAACCAAAGAGGAAAAAAACATAAAGCTGATAGCCGCACTACAGGGCAACTGCTGTATCTGCAGAGTTGATTTCTGTGGTTTCAGTCACCCATGGTTTACCGCGGCCTGAACATATTACATAGAAAGTTCCAGAACCAGGGACCTGCCAGGGAGGTACGTTTCCCATTTAAATGAATGGGTTTGCTACTATCCGTGGTTTTGGGTTTCCGTGGTAGGTCTTAGAACATATTCCCTGCATGTACGGTGGAGACTACTGTAGAGCAAGTAAAATTGGAATCACAATATCAATGAAAAGTATTGACAATTTAAGAGAAAACTAGTAACATATTATTTGCAGCAAGGATATTGTAAATGGAAGACAGAAGATTTTCAAGCCATATGGCGGTGATAGATATGTGGTGGATAGTGACATTATTGCCTAAGATCAATAAATAATGCATATAACATGCTATAAAATATGGATTAGCAGATGTGGAGCTTTAACACTGAAATGCCATGGAAGAAGGAACATCTGCATTCCCAGCAATACCTGGAAATATCTTTGTAATGTAATGTTTTAATTGGTACAGTTGACAGAAAGTTCAGAGTACTCCTAAAGAGTATAAGTCAAGGGCTAATATATTCAAGGGACTTAGTTATGGAAATTATTGGCCAGGGATTGACAGAGATATCAACAAAAGTGCAAGGATATGCAAGGTATGCCAGATTCACGAGTCAAATTAACTCAAAAAACCTCTGCACCTTCACAGGATTCCATCATGTGCTTTATTTAGAATTGCATTAGATTTATTATCCATGACAGCAATTTGCTTCTAGTCATGGACTACTTTTTCAAGTTTCTAACTGTCAAACACTTGAAGGATACCTTAAGTGCATCTGCAATATTCAGTCAGTCAATTTCATTCACTTGAAGTGATCATATCTGACAAAAGGCCAATGTACTGATAGATATTTCAGGGACATATATGCTAATTATGGCATAAATTAGGTGATAGCTTTGTCACGCTGTCCCAGATTTAATGGTCCTGCCAAACAAATGGCTTGGACCATTAAGGTATTAAACACGAAGTGCAAGCAGACAACATTGTCTTCAAGGAGACAACATGATCTTCAAACTGCTATGCTACATGTAAGAATAAAACCTCTAAATTTGGGTTTACTGTCACAAATGAAAGCCATTTGGAAGTCAAGTTTGGGCAATCTTGTCAAACCTTATTGATCCAAGTTCTGAGAAACATTGGAGATACATTTAAGAAAAACAAGGCAGAATGAAGATGGTATATTTGGACTTGCAGATATGGACGTTCACTCTGCCCAGTGAACTTGATCCAGAGTGGGAATGGTAGATGGTCACAAAACCAATGGGCGATGTTAAGGAGGAACAGAAGCTAACTAAGGGATGACACCTGGCACTCCAATTATATCAACAGAACATCCAAAATTAATCTTGGAGAGTGAAATTTTGACAGGTCACCATGAAAATGATCAGCATTCCAATAATATACAAGATACCAATAAATCTACAAGTTCAGATAGTTCCTTCAGCCTGCTGTATACCATTCTGAATCATTGTTTACCATCAAACTCAACATTATTTTCCCAAATCTATTCCACGTCCCTTGAATTCATTAATCCTGGAATATATTTTCAAATAAACAAAATGTAGGTATGAAATTGTATTAAACAAACATAGACCACAACGTCAACTCCTAAATGATTTTGTTAAAGAACAATTCAACATGTAAAAGGGTGATTTAAATTTTTAATTCACTAACACAAATTGCAATTGATTTGAGATTGATGGCTCTTGTGTTGCCACTTGAGATGAAAATTCCTCTGCCACTCAAACATTAATATATATAATTCATACTGCCGATTGCCTGACAAATGTTGACTAACATGCTCTAGACTGTTTGCTCTTCCTATTCTCAACTTTGAAAAGTTTGCATTGGCCTGCTTCAGACCATGAACAAATTCTTCAAGGAGTTTAAGGGGCAGCCAACCACTGTCAACAACCATTGCACCCACACCCACCCAGAACAGAATGCTAGCATTGACAATTATGCTGTGGAGTTGGTGGAAAATTGGCAAAGTACATACAAAAAGGCTGCTTCACCTAACATGCTATCTGGAAGTGCACACGGCCAACCTCAACCTCAACGGTCTTTAAAACATTCCATGCCTTTTGTTACTACTCTTGAATTAGTAACTTGTGTTGTTAAGTGATCATTTAACTGATCCTGTTAGTGCATGGAGTCATACAGCATGGAAATAGACCCTTCGGTCCAACCAGTCATATAGTCATACAGAACCCTTCGGTCCAGCCATTGACAGACATCTTTGTATTATTTTGGTTACAGGTGAGGCCCTAAAGAACTGGAGGATAGCCAATGTTGTCCTATTGTTTAAGAAAGGTACCAGGGTAATCCTGGAAATTACAGGCCAGCAAACCTCACGTCAGTGGTACGAAATTATTGGAAAAGCTTTACAGGGACAAGATCTATGTGCATTTAGAAGCAAATGGATTTATTAGTGATAGATAGCATGGACTTGCACGGGGATGGTCATGCTTCACTAACTTGATTGAATTTCTTGAAAAGGTGATGAAGATAATTGATGAGGGAAAAGCAGTTGGTGTTGTCTCCATGGACTTCAGTAAAGCATTTGACAAGGTCTCTCATGGCAGACTGCTACAAAAGGTATCAGGGATGAGCTGGCAAGATGAACACAGAACTGGCTTAGTCATAGGAGACAGAGGGTAGCAGTAGATTGATGCTTTTTGGAATGGAGGGTTGTGACTACTTGTGTTCCACAGGAGATCACTGCTGGGACCTCTGCTGTTCATAATCTACATGAATGATTTGGAGGAAAATGTAGACGTTCTAATTAGTAAGTTTGCAGATGATACAAAAATTGGCGCTGTTGCTGATAGAGAGGAGAATTGTCAGAAGATAGAGTAGGATATAGATCAGTTGGAGGCATGAGCAGAAACATGGCACATGAAGTTTAATTTGGACAAATGTGAGGTGATGTGTTTTGCAAGGTTAAATACAGTTGGAAATTGTACAGCAAATGGTAGATCCTTTAGAAGTATTGATATGCATAGGGATCGGAGTGCGCAGGTCCACAGATCACTGAAGGTGGTAACGCAGGTTGATAAGGTTGTAAAAAATGCCTATGCTTGCCTTCATTGGAAGGGGCTTGGAAGAGCACAGCAGTTCAGGCAGCATCCAAGTAGCTTCGAAATCGACGTTTTGGGCAAAAGCCCTTCATCAGGAATAAAGGCAGTGAGCCTGAAGCGTGGAGAGATTAGCTAGAGGAGGGGAGGGGTGGGGAGAAAGTAGCATAGAGTACAATGGGTGAGTGGGGGAGGGGATGAAGGTGATAGGTCAAGGAGGAGAGGGTGGAGTGGATAGGTGGAAAAGGAGATAGGCAGGTAGGACAAGTCCGGACAAGTTATGGGGACAGTTACTGAGCTGGAAGTTTAGAACTAGGGTGAGGTGGGGGAAGGGGAAATGAGGAAACTGTTGAAGTCCACATTGATGCCCTGGGGTTGAAGTGTTCCAAGGCGGAAGATGAGGCGTTCTTCCTCCAGGCATCTGGTGGTGAGGGAGCAGCGGTGAAGGAGGCCCAGGACCTCCATGTCCTCGGCAGAGTGGGAGGGGGAGTTGAAATGTTGGGCCACGGGGCGGTGTGGTTGATTGGTGCGGGTGTCCCGGAGATGTTCCCTAAAGCGCTCTGCTAGGAGGCGCCCAGTCTCCCCAATGTAGAGGAGACCGCATCGGGAGCAACGGATACAATAAATGATATTAGTGGATGTGCAAGTAAAACTTTGATGGATGTGGAAGGCTCCTTTAGGGCCTTGGATAGAGGTGAGGAAGGAGGTGTGGGCGCAGGTTTTACAGTTCCTGCAGTGGCAGGGGAAAGTGCCAGGATTGGAGGGTGGGTAGTTTGGGGGCGTGGACCTGACCAGATAGTCGCGGAGGGAACGGTCTTTGCGGAAAGCGAAAAGGGGTGGGGAGGGAAATATATCCCTGGTAGTGGGGTCTGTTTGGAGGTGGTGGAAATGTCGGCAGATGATTTGGTTTATGCGAAGGTTGGTAGGGTGGAAGGTGAGCACCAGGGGCGTTCTGTCCTTGTTACGGTTGGAGGGGTGGGATCTGAGGGTGGATGTGCGGGATGTGGACGAGATGCGTTGGAGGGCATCTTTAACTACGTGGGAAGGGAAATTGCGGTCTCTAAAGAAGGAGGCCATCTAGTGTGTTCTGTGGTGGAACTGGTCCTCCTGGGAGCAGATCTGGCGGAGGCGGAGGAATTGGGAATACGGGATGGCATTTTTGCAAGAGGTAGGGTGGGAAGAGATATAATCCAGGTAGCTGTGGGAGTCGGTGGGTTTGTAAAAAATGCCAGTGTCAAGTCGGTCGTCATTAATGGAGATGGAGAGGTCCAGGAAGGGGAGGGAGGTGTCAGAGATGGTCCAGGTAAATTTAAGGTCAGGGTGGAATGTGTTGGTGAAGTTGATGAATTGCTCAACCTCCTCGTGGGAGCACGAGGTGGCGCCAATGCAGTCATCAATGTAGCGGAGGAAGATGTGGGGAGTGGTGCCGGTGTAATTACGGAAGATCAATTGCTCTACATAGCCAACAAAGAGACAGGCATAGCTGGGGCCCATACGTGTGCCCATGGCTACCCCTTTGGTCTGGAGAAAGTGGGAGGATTCAAAGGAGAAATTGTTAAGGGTGAGGACCAGTTCGGCAAACGAAGGAGACTGTCGGTGGAAGGGTACTGTTGGGGATGTCTGGAGAGGAAAAAACGGAGGGCTTGGAGGCCCTGGTCATGGCGGATGGAGGTGTAGAGGGATTGGATATCCATGGTGAAGATGAGGCATTGGGGGCCAGGGAAACAGAAGTCTTGGAGGAGGTGGAGGGTGTGGGTGGTGTCTCGAACGTATGTGGGGAGTTCCTGGACTAGGGGGGATAGGACAGTGTCGAGGTAGGTAGAGATGAGGTCAGTGGGGCAGGAGCATGCTGAGACAATGGGTCGGCCAGGGTGGTCAGGCTTGTGGATCTTGGGAAGGAGGTAGAACCGGGCAGTGCGGGGTTCCCGGACTATGAGGTTGGAAGCTGTGGGTGGGAGATCTCCTGAGGTGATGAGGTTCTGTATGGTCTGGGAGATGATGGTTTGGTGATGGGGGGTGGGGTCATGGTGTAGGGGGCAGTCGGAAGAGGTGTCCTCGAGTTGACGTTTGGCTTCAGCGGTGTAGAGGTCAGTGCACCAGACTACCACTGCGCCCCCTTTATCCGCTGGCTTGATGGTGAGGTTGGGATTGGAGCAGAGGGATTGGAGGGCTGCGCGTTGTGAGGGTGAGAGGTTGGAGTGGGGGAGGGGGGACGACAGGTTGAGGCGGTTAATGTCCCGGCGGCAGTTGGAAATGAAGAGGTCGAGGGCAGGTAATAGGCCAGCGCGGGGTGTCCAGGTGGATGCAGTGTGTTGGAGGTGGGCGAAGGGGTCCTCGGAAGGTGGGCGGGAGTCCTGATTGTGAAAGTAAGCTCGGAAGCGGAGGTGACGGAAGAATTGTTCGACGTCACGGCATGTATTAAATTCATTGATGCGTGGATGGATGGGGATGAAGGTGAGTCCTTTGCTGAGGACTGATCGTTCGTCCTCAGTGAGGGGGAGGTCTGGGGGGATGGTGAAAACTCGGCAGGGCTGGGAGCTGGGATCTGGTGTGGGTGTAGAGCTGGGAGTGGGGGCGGAACCTGTAACTGGAGTGGGTGTGATGGTGGGGGGAATGGGGGTGGAGTCATGAGCAGGGGTTCCCTTTGGGGTTCTGGGGGGTGGGGATAGTGACAATGGGGTCTGTGGGGGGCATGTCAGCAGAATGCAGGTGAGTGGCGATGGTGGGGGCGGAAGTGTTCGTGACCACGGCAGTAGGGGTGGCGGAAGTCACTGAGCATGTGGCATCAGCGATGATGTAAAGGGCAGAAGTGATGTCAGGTGTGATGCATAAGGAATTGTGAGGGGTGGAAGTGGTTGTGGGAGTGGCCATGATGGGGCGGAAGTGACATCATCAATCAGCGTGGGGATGATTGATGATGTCACCTCCACCCTCTCTTCCTTGACCTATCACCTTCATCCCCTCCCCCACTCACCCATTGTACTCTATGCTCCCCACCCCCACCCTCCTCTAGCTTATCTCTCCACACTTCAGGCTCACTGCTTTTATTTCTGATGAAGGGCTTTTGCCCGAAACGTCGATTTCGAAGCTACTTGGATGCTGCCTGAACTGCTGTGCTCTTCCAGCACCTGCAGTCATTGTTTTTACTTCATTGGAAGGGGCATTGAGTATAATGATAGACAAGCTATGCTGCAGCTTTATAGAACTTCAGTTAGGCCAAACTTGGAATATTGCGTACAGTTCTAGTTACTACACTACAACAAGGATTGGATGCTTTGGAGTGGGTACAGAAAAGGTTTACCCTGATGTGGCCTAGTAAGGGGAATTTTAGTGATGATGAAAGGTCAGAAAGACTGGGTTTGTTTTCAATGGAATGCAGGAAGTTGCAGGGCGACTTAAATTAAGTTTAAAAGATTGCTCATGGATAGAGTGGAAAATATGATGCCTTTTCCCAGGGTGGAGGGGGTCAATTATTAGGGACACAGGTTCAGGGGAGTGGGGGGGATGTGTGAGGCAGGTTTTTCACACAGGGTGGTGTGTGCTTGGAACATGCTGTCGAGAAGGGTGATGGAAACAGACATAATAGCAGCATTCAAGAAACAGCTGAACAAACACATGAATAGGTAAGGAATGGAAGAATACAGATCCTGTAAGTGAAGATAGTTTTTGTGTAGAAGGGCAAAATGTGTTGGCATAGGCTTAGATGGATAAAGGGCCTGTTCCTGTGCTGTATTGTTTTTTGTTCAGTCCTTACCAATCATAATCCCAAACTAAATTAGTCCCACCTGTCTGCGCTTGGCCCATATCCCTCCAAACATTTTTTATTCATGTACTTATCTAAATGTCTTTTAAATATTGTATCTCTACCTGCATCCATTACTTCCTCTGGAAGTTCAATCCACATACGAACCACACTATCTTTATTAAAATCTTTCTCCTCTCACCAAAGAAATATGTCCCTTAGTCTTGAAATACAATTCAAGTCAACCCCAGTCTAATCTTTCAACTTTGAAGCTTTGAATTGCTCAGTTCTGCATGATTTGGAGATGCCGGTGTTGGACAAGTGTGCTTCCGAAAGCTAGTGTGCTTCCAATTAAACCTGTTGGACTATAACCTGGTGTTGTGTGATTTTTAACTCAGTTCTGCAATAATCACTTGTACAAGTTTACCTGTGTTGGCCTTGATGTGTTTGATCCCATCACACAATAGAATCCAGCTTGACAGAGCCCACTCGGAATCGTTAGAGCCATTCGGTCACAGTAATAGCCTATTAACAAGATTAAATGCACATCATTTATAATCTATATTCCAAACTGTCTAATGTTAAGGGTTAAATTTTACTGCGGTGTTTGTTCTCATCAGGAACCACTCTTGCAAATTTATTTCCTATATGGAGAAGGTGGTGTTTTGAATTATCAGGCCTCACTTAAATTATACCAACTAATTTCTTGCCCGGAACAGATATTAGAATGAAAGTGCACATAACCTGAGGACTTCAAATGTCCTGTGCAGTCTACAACACTGGCATACAATTTAAATTTGGACAAGTGCACACAATAAGTTAAATAAGCTTTCTGCCTCATGTGGGATTACAAGCCATCATTTATGTGTGGTGTGACAGGAAATGGGCATTGCCCAGGAAAAAAAAGAGGATCATATGACATTAAGTGCTCAGACTTGTCAGATGTGATGATCTTATCTGATTCCTGGTGCTCATGAGAAATTATTCTGAGCTAAATATGGCAATATATTCATGCTAATAGCATAATTGGAAGGGGTTGAAAAAGACAATCTGCATTGTAGAAACGTTTATCTTTAATTAACTACAATTAGCTGAGTATACTGTGGCTTCACCATGATTTTTTTTTTCATTACATGCCTGAAATGTAATGAGCAGAGGCATTTTTGAAGGTTTCCCTGAGATGTCTGGGAATATTTAATCAAGAATCATAGGTGGAACATCTTTATAAAGATCTGACCTTGCAATATTGCAAATGTATGTTTGTAGTCTGTTGTTTAAGGTCATAGGACCACTACAAGTGAAAAGCAAGAATAACTACATGTGGAAAGTTGTGTAAAATGACTACCATGAAGTGAAGACGAAATGTCCTTTGTCTGATTGTAAGAGGGTACAGCGAGGTGATAAATCCTTATTGTCCCAAATAGTAAGGTTTTATACAAATCATGGAGGTCTATTCCATTTTTAGACCACCTACAGTGTGCTGGCTGGAAATTTGCAGAAGCTTCCCTGTTTAGGCCCTGGTTATCTGCATTAAGTTCCTTCTGAGATTATACAATCTTGACTTGTATAAATATATGAGGCTTCCATTTGCTTCAGGATGGCAGCTCATCCACTAAAAAACTCTTTGATTTAACATTGCAAACAGTCAAATTCAGAGTAGAAAAGGAAGTGAATTGCTTCAAACTGCCTGCTCGTGGCTGGGTGATTGGGGTCAAATAGCTGTCCTAGATTATGCAATTCATTATTACATTCACACAGAGGAGATTAAATTCTTCCCCTTTACACCAATATAATAAAGATATTAATGTGTTTCTCAAGAATAAACACTTTTCATTTCTGATGGGCTAATGTCAGCTAAAACAAAAGTTGGAACAAATTCCCATCCCATAGTAGCCTATGTGGGGTCCAATAGAAGTACTAATGTTTAAACAACATCTTAATGTGAATTTAGCTGTTTTCTGTTAATTATCTATAGATAATGGAGTCACTAAAATGGATCTAGAGAGTAATGAATGGCTTAAGATTTGTGGTACTATCTTTTAGAACCCAACTGAAAACAGTGTGTGACAGTGTCCTCACACCACTATATCCAAGTGAAATTTTTTTTGTGGCATCAGTCCACTCGAAGGATTGGGATCGTTTCATTATGACACAGAGTTACCCTGAACAGAAATCAAATTGTCATTCCGAATCAGCCAGGGGTTAGAAATGGAGTTATTTGCAGTTAAGAGTTGCAGGGATGTGTACTCCACATCCCACAGGGCTATCCAAATCCCAAGATAATCACCGATTTTTAAAAAAGCCTACAGTGATAGACACTAATATGAAATATACCTGCATCTGAAAGTATCTACCCTCAGTCAATCTAATATGGAAATTGTAGTAAGAGAAAGAAAATTAGAGACAGTAAATTTACTACAGCCTGCATGAATATATATATATATATATATATATATATATATAAAGATGCAAATCTAGACAGTGGCTAGCCTCACATTTCATTACTTTGCAAAGCAGCCACTGAAAAGCAGAGCCACATTTGTATTGGAAGGTCCAGTTGATATAGTGAAACTCATTATATGGCATCCAGAAAAGTCTAACAAGGCAAATTACAGATCTGTTGATGACTATCTTTTATTAAGACATGAGATAGCAATGTAAGTTATCTATTTGAACGTGAGTCTGAGTGTTGCCATACAACAGGAATATACTTTACCCTGTGAACACAGCTGGCACTCATCCAGAGGCCTCAGTTGTGGAAGATTGCTGAATGTTCCAATTGGACATCCGATGGGATTTGCAGTTCCTTTAGAGACAAAAAAGAAATGGAATCACACATTTCATACAAATAAATTAAATATTAGCAATAATAATCCCAAAATAAAAACAGAAAATGCAAAAAATTCACATCATCTGTGGAGAGAGATATAGTTAACTTTTCAGGTCAATGAATTCTAATAAAATGATAATTTCTCTCTGCACAACACAATCTGAGTGATTGCAATATATTTTCTTTCATTTCAGATTTCAGGAGTCCACAGTATTTTGCTTTAGTATCAAATAATTATGCCTGCTTTTTAAAAGGGACTAGTTGCTAAACTTCACTGTTAACAGGACAGAGAGAGATCTGGGCTTCCTAAAAGTTACAGAAACAAAAACAAGCCAGCAGGCATGCCATTTATACCAGGAGACAAAACAACAGTGAGTCTAGATTTTAATAGGAAACTGATACAAAAAAAGTACATAAGAGTAATACAGCATGAAAACAGACCCTTCGGTTCAACTTGTCTGCACCAACCAGATATCCTAAACTGTGATCTGTTCTCATTTGCTAGCACTTGGCCCATAATACTCTAAAACCTTCCTATTCGTGTACCCAATGAAAAGTCTTTTAAATGTTGTAATTGTACCCACCTCTAGCAGTTTGTTCCATATACGCACCACTCTCTGCATGAAAAAGAAATGCCTTTCAGGTTCCTTTTAAATCTTTCCCCTCTCACCTTAAACTTATGCCCTCCAGTTTTGGACTCCCTTACCCTGAGAAAAAGACATGAGCTATTCACCCTATCCATGGCCCTCATGACATTATAAACCTCTATAAGGTCACCCTTAAGCCTCCGACACTCAAGGAAAAAAGCCCAACCTGTTCAGCCTCTCCCATAGCTCTAACCCTCCAAGTAAGTACTTTCTCAACCCTCTCAAGTTTAACATCTGTCCTCAAGCAGTTGATAATTTATTTAATTTATTAATTGTTTATATCAACTAATAAAAAAATGGAAGCTTTGGTTGATAAAGAGCTTGATTTGTTTATGAAAATGACCATGTGACTATAAACAAGACCAGGTGGTGGGAAGAGTCCAAACTGTTTGTTCATAGAAATATCAAGACCCTCAAAATTCCAATTGTCTTCAGCTGTCTCATCGATGATCTTCCCTCCATCATAAAGTTGGAGATGGGGATGTTTGCTGTGAAACACATGGCATTCATTCAGTATTATTCATAATTACTCAAATGCTGAAGTAATCTGTGTCGATAATCAGCAACATCTGAACAGCACTCAGGTTTGTGCTGATAATATTCATAACACGTAACTGCCAAGCAGTGACTATCTCCAATAAGACAGAAATTAACCATTTCTCCTTGTTTATTGCTGAATCCTCACTTGCAATACCCTGGGAGTTACCATTGACCAAAAACTACGATAGATGAGGCAGATAAATACAATGGTGACTAGTGGTAATTCAGCTCCTGACTCCCCAAAGACTGCCCATCTTCCACAAGGCACAAATCAGGAGTGTGATGGAATACACTCCACTTACCTGGATGAGTGCAGCTCCAACATTCAACTCAACCAACATTCTCAAAGCCAACCATTCTATTGGCATCTTTCCACCACCTTGAACTCCCTCTGCCATCAATCCTCATTGGCAACCCAGTGTGCATCTACAAGATGCACCGCAATCACTCATGCAAACTTCTTTGATAATATCTTCTAAACCCATTACCTCTACCACATAGAAAGACAAGGGTAGCAGAACACCAGCACTTTCAAGTTCCCCTGTAAGCTACATACCATCTTGAATGAGAATTATAATCGTCATTCCTTCATTGCTGTTGGGTCAAAATCCTTTTCTGACATTTGGATGGGTATATGAATAGGAAGGGTTTGGAGAGATATGGGCTGGGTGCTGGCAGGTGGGACTAGATTGGGTTGGGATATCTGGTCGGCATGGACCGAAGGGTCTGTTTCCATGCTGTACATCTCTATGACTCTATACTGCCTTGTACCAACACCATATAGACTGCAGCAAGTCAAGGCATCAGCTCACCACTTTTTCAAAGGCAATTGGGGATGGATAATTAGTGCTGGCCTAGCCATTGATGCCTACATCCATGAAAGAATAAAAGCAAACATGTTCCTTAGATTGGTTGTCCTACCTAATGGACAGTAATAACCAGGAGGGCATGGACCAGCATCTCCTCTGTGATCACCTACTGGCTCCTTAGACTCTGACCCAGAACGGCAATAATACCCAGAAGCACAGAGACCTGCAAGAGAGGTGTAACATTTCCTAAATTCCACATCATTCAAACTTTTCAAAATTACCAATGTACAAAATATAAATACGATTTCTAGAGACAGAGCTACATTTTCAGCAAGGGCGTTAATATCAAGGTATATGCTATACTTTAAAGATTGACATCCTAGAATGCCTAATGCACCATAATTCCACTCTATAACAATGAACTGTTTGCATACTTGGCATCTTCAGATGTAGCTGAAATAGTTTTACTCTTTTACAATTTGATCAACTTGTTCAAATGTGCTATCACATCCCTCAAGGGAATCACAGCACAAGGCAAGACTTGAACATTAATATATTTTTGCCACAAAGACCTATTTGTTACCCATGCAATTCATATCTACTTGACTTCAATGGGATGATGCTTTCTTTCTATTTTTAGTCAACCTGTCCAGACATGTTGGAGATTGTGACACGCGACTTGAGACATTTTCTCCCAGAAGAAAGGACACTACCACAGTCCCACAAGACCCCTACAAAATCTGTGGAAACTGCTCAAAGCAAGTTTTGAACTTGCAAACTTCTGATCTCACCTCAAATCATACAGAAAGTCGGACAGTTAATCCATTAGGCCATGCGACTGCCACAAAAGTTTGTTTTCAAAATCGACAGACATGTAATGACAGTTTCATCTCACGTGGGATGTGAACATAGAGTTTCTAGCTCAGAAACAGGGACAGTACCACTGTACTACAAGTTCTGTGAGTTAATTACATCCCAAATTTTTAAAATAACTGTTTATATGTCATTATATTCATCCCTTGCATAAAGCCATTTGAGAGTAGATGTTATTAATTACAATCAGCGTTAACTCTGTCATCGTCATTTTTATACTTAGTATTGTATGAGCCAAGAAAGTTATATTTTATTCTCTGCAAAAGTCTGAGTACTTCATAGTTGATCAGAACTCTATACGAATTGATCTGACAATATCCCAATAAGATAATGCAGTCCGAGAGAGTGACAGGCTGAAAAACAGATTTTGAAACACAAGGCAGTCAAAAAGTAGTGAATTCCATCCCATTAAGCATGGCTTTCAAATAGGAAAGGAGAATGTATCTAATAAATGTTCTGTCCAAATTTGAAGGTATGTTAGTCCCAGTCAGGCAATGGTTGGGGAGGATATTAATCAGTCAGTTTTAAGTGGATCACCTGTTACTGATGTTGCATTTTGTTTATCACAATAGTAACCAGGAGAACATGGTTTGCAATCTGAAGAGTTTACCAAGCCCATCAAATCTCCAAAGGTTCCACGAGGACAAGGTTTCAATACATCACTTGAACCAACTGGACAGTAAAATCCCATTGGACAAATCTATATGGAAACACAGCAATATAAAGAACTTCAGTGTTGAGCGTCTAATACATCCGTTTAGGTACACAAGAAAACAACAATGAGGAGCAGGTGCATTAAATTTAACTGACTGAGTCTGCTTGCCATTCAATACCATCTTCACTGATTGTAGGTTCCAAATGCATTTTCCTGCTGAAGTTCAGAATTCACCCTCATGATATTTTGCACCTTTCACTTCTACTGACCTGTGACAACTTTCAAATGCTTAAACACCACTAGTTTGGAGAAACTAAAGCAATCTCACACTTCAGAAATATTTCAACAAGTTACAACAAAATGAGACAATTTTAAGGCAATTAAAAAGACAGACCAGGAGAAAAAGGATTATATTTATAGGTTACATTTTTACAAATTAGTAAACGTATAGTGACTGTGCAGTACATGGTTTGTCATTACCTAATAAAACTTTATCCACTTTCCTGAATGCTTAGTTATTCAGCTTTGTTTTTCTTATTGATATTTTAACATGGCTTGCTAAAGTTTGCACATTGGGAATAAGTAGCAAAGTCAGACTGAATAATTTCACCCTAAAACTACTGAGTGGATACAAGGGATAGCTGTTTTGTAAGGAGAAATAATGAAAAATCATCTTATCAATGAAGGTGAGACAGGTGTGCTTGGACTCTCCAAAATGATGAACTTGCTGTTCTACACATCAGTTAACATACTTGTCCCAGTGATCAGTTTAAAGTCACGTTACTTGTATATGGCTGCAGATTGCTGCCTGACCTTTCAGGTAGATATTGGTTTAGTTCAAATGGATGAAACAAGGTGATGAAAAGTACTTGGAAACCAAAGACAGAAGAACAACAAAAATTAATTATTAACCAGCTTATTGTAAGACCAGGTGGAAGTTCAGTGTAAGGTAACAGTTGAAAGATTTCCGTCTGCCATTTTACATTCACATTAGACAGTGACCCCTTCCTTAAGATGGAGATACATACTTTTCCAATATGTTAAGTATTTTGATTCTTACCTTTAGGGTAGAAGACTTTGGAGGACAATAATACCCTGAAGGACAAGTCTGGCATGTGAAGCTCTGCGTGACGTCTGTGTATTGTCCAGCAGGACATGGCAATGGCTGAGCACTACTAGGAGGGCAGAAGTGGCCAACTGGACAACCATTGCCTAAACCACAAAAACAGTTTTAAAATTAGTTTTCCTTTGCTATTCATGAAAAAATTGTATGACCATATGTTAGTGATTAAAAACATTAGTTTAAATCTGCTTTGCATCAGAAATGAAGGGCAATGTTATAATCAAGCAAAAATTATTTTCGCTATTATTATAGATTGTATTTTAATTAGGGAGACCAATTTTCAACATTACAGTTTAGGTTTCTCCCTTCAGGGCAGAAGCACAAGCAGGTCACAATTTTCCTTCCATTCGTTTCAGCTGCTAGAAATTGAGAGCGCTTTGCACTTGATTTTGTGATAAGGGCTTACTCCCTTCAGCCAATTAGTGCTAATGTTAAATCCACCAGTAATATTTGACTTTTCTGTTCTTTATTATATTGGAGTGCTTATGAGACATCCTGCCTCCGATCCAGAAACTTCTGGCTCAAGTCTTAGACCAGGACTTGATACCCATGGAAGATGCTTCTGTAGCATAGCCAAAACAGGTTGATAATCATCCCATAAATCCTTCAAATGTGCTAAAGGCAGGATTGCCTTCTGGCCAACCATACTTTATGTAGAGAGCAGCCCTTAGCTAAAGCCTTAGGCTGCCAACTTGTTTGAGGACAAATCTAGCTACGGAAACAGAACATATGTTTTGCTAACAGGTATAGGAAGGTTTTTAGGACTCAGATGAATAGTAAAGAAATGCCTTGCTGTTTGAGTTACAAATATGCACATTGCTGAAATTTGACTCTAATCACTTTACTGTTTTCCAGCTCCCAATGTCTGGATAACTGGTTGGTAATGAATTAGAGTAACTGCAGCACAACTTTCTGTGGGAGGGGAATCAGCCAGAAGTTGTGGCCAACATTGCTACCAGTGACATATGTAGTAAAAGCAATAAGATGGTGACTCAGTGGTTAGCACTGCTACCTTACAGCACCAGGGTTCCAGGTTTGATTCCAGCCTTGGGTGACTGTCTGTGTGGAGTTTGCACAATCTCTCCGTCTCTGTGTGGGTTTCCTTCGGGTGCTCTGGTTTTCTCCCACAACCCAAAGATGTGCAGGCCAGGTGAATTGGCCATGCTAAATTGCCCATAGTGTTAGGTGCATTAGTCAGAGGGAAATGGGTCTGGGTGGGTTACTCTTCGGAGGGTCGGTGTGGACTTGTTGGGCCGAACGACCTGTTTCCATACTATTGGCAATCTAATCTTTAAAAAAAGATACCGAAAGCAGATTTTAGGGAGTTAGGAAGGAAACTGGAAAGCAGATCTCAAGTTCAGTACTCTCAAGATTACTCTCAGTACCACACACTAGTGAACATGAGAAAATGGAGGATGGATTAATTGATTGAACAGGAGCTGGAAAACTGGTATAGGAGGGAAGGCATCAGATTTCTGGGGAATTGGGATTAGTTCTGTGATAGGTTTGACATGTACAAACTGGACAAGTTACAGTTTAACAGGACTGGGATTGACATCTTACAGGGAGATATACTAGGAGAAAGTGAGGACTGCAGACGCTGGCGATCAGAGTCAAGAGTGTGGTGCTGGAAAAGCACAGCAGGTCAGGCAGCATCCAAGGAGCAGGAGAATTGACATTTCAGGCATATGCCCTTCATCAGGGAGATACACTAGTGTTGTGAGTAAATCACTGCAAGTTACCTGTAAACCGGCTGTTCATTGTCCCACTTGTCAGGGAATGATAACGGGTTAACAATTATTCAGAAATGTATGTATTGAGGAAGGGTGAGGGCAGTTATTTGAGGTTAGGAAATGAGGTAATAAATGAATTCAAGGTATTATTGAAGAGCTTGGCAAAGTCCTTCAAAGAAATATCACATTAAGAACACAAGTTTGACTAATAGCTCTTCATCAGATTTCAGCCACATATTCCTCATGATACAACAGGTCACGACTTAAAACTGGGACTTCTTTCTACTTATCATTATGAGTAGTAAGTACAACTATGTGAACAGTTTTGCTGGGCTCTACCTGTGGGCCTTGATCACATTTTAACCTGCATTTCTCTAATTCCCTTTATATTAAAGGAAGTGCTTTCATTTCACCAGCTATTTGATCTCAAAATACTGTAAAGTAGCCAGTGTTTTTAAGGATAAATATTTTAAATTTTCCCAGTCAAGCAAGAGAAGATAGAGTGAGACAAGTAAATAGCAGAAAACTGTATCAGGACAGCTCCCCCACCCAGCTGGGGACGTTTTGGTAAAGAAGGCTGGATGCATACCACCTACATGCTGAACAGAGAGATGCAAATGTTTAAATAATTAACGCTCCAATTAGGGGCAGGTTTTCCAGCTTTTCCTGTGATGGAATACTGCTTCATGTGATAGTGGCAGTGCCAGCAACTTCACTGAAGCAAACCTCCTCTGACAGTCTGGGTTAGAGGGTCAAAGCCAGAGGGTCCATCCACCAAAGTGGAGGCTATCAGCAAAACCCACAATTATGGTGCAAATGTGGCCAGTGGTGTTTCCCCTCTACCTTAACAAGCTTGCATTCTTAGCCTCCCTGAATTTATGGTTTCAGTTTATATGCTTAAGTGCTCTCCATTTTGAGATGCCCTTTGAGGTTTTTAACCTGCTTTCAGAATGCTCACCACTCCCACCTGGTCCACTAGAGTCTCTGCATTTACCAGCTTTGCGATAGTGCAGAAGGCGTGAGGCGCGTGTGGCAGACAGTTAGGATGACTGTTTTGGGAAAATAGTGCCCCGATATGGTCAGGACCCGGATCCCTGGGGAAAATCCAGACTGCCAAGATTGATTCAGAACCAGCATATCCAGGCCAAACTGTTTCAAGATGTCAAAAACTGAAAGAACTATGGATGCTGTAAATCAGAAGCAAAAACAGAAGTTGCTGGAAAAGCTCAGCAGGTCTGGTAGCATCTGTGAAGAGAAACCAAAATTAACGTTTTGGGTCGAGTTCTGAGGTAGGGTCACTAGACCGGAAACATGAACTCTGATTTCTCTGCACAGATGCTGAGCTTTTCCAGCAACATTTATTTCAAGATTTTGCCTCTCTCATTGCCCATTGAGCAGTGTATGGATTTAGGTGGAACGAGGTGACTAATTAGAAATTGTACAAAGTAGAGAGGTCAATAGACTGGTTTGCCAGCCCTGTGTGTTCTCTATTAATGGGAGTTATGGCTTTCTTTTGGCAATGGTGAGTTGTGTTGCTGTTTACCTGTAATGTGGTCAGTAGGTGTCGCTGTTCTTGCTTTTCCTGAGCAATAGTATCCGGCAGAGCATTTTCCAGCCGGAAATGCTAATCCCGAGATGTTACAGAATAGCCCTGGGGGACAGGGGAGACAATCACTTTCTGACCCACGACCTAAAATAGAAGAAAAGACACTTGTTTTTGAGACACTCTAAAAGAGGCGGAAAAAAGATCAACTTAATAGCATTAATTACCTTGCACTGGCCCATAGTACCCCACTGGACAGAACTGTATGTTCTTCGTACCCCTGGGGCAATAAGAACCTCGAGGACATCTCCAACCTGTGACTTCATCACTTGGTTTCGGTGATGAGGATTTTAGATTGCAATAGTATCTAGAATTCAGCAGTAATTAAAAAAAAACAAATGTCACTTAAGAAACAAAAACAGAAATTGCTACAAAAGCTTAGCAGGTCTAACAGCATCTGAGGACGGAAATCAAAGATAATATTTTGGGTCCAGTGACCCTTCTTCAGAATTTGTTAATCTTTGACAGCATTGATTGAAATTGTTTTAAAATTGCAACTGCAAAATAAATCCAACATGCAAAAAATGTTGGTGAAAGGAAATTTAGTTCAAATCTCCTACTGATCAATACATTAACACAAGCCAATTAATCACAACCCTTCACCTCTAATGACTGAAACTGTAGTCAATGACGATTATCAAACATACTTTATCAAAAGACTCTGAACGGATTGTAAAATTATCACCTTTAACAAAGCATTACTGAACATATTGTCGGCATTCAATACTGACAAATGCAATGCAAATGAAAGGAAAACAATATAATGATGCTTTTCTATTTGTATCTCTGTATGTAGACATATGTACATCCACCACAGGAATTGCAAAACTTGAGCTCACACCTACTCCCTCACTTCCATCTGAGGCCCCAAAGGAACATTCCACATCCATCAGAGTTTTTACCTGCACTTTCACACGTCATTTACTGTATCCATTGCTCCCAATGCAGTCTCCTCTACATTGGGGAGACAGGATACCTACTTGCAGAGCACTGCAGAGAACATCTTCAGGTCACTTGCACCAACCAACCCCATTGTCCTGTGGCTGAACACTTCAACTCCCTGTCCCACCCCACCAAGGAGATGCAGGTCCTGGGCTTCCTCCGTCACCACATCCTAACCACCTGATGCCTGGAGGAAGAATGCCTCATCTCCCGCCTTGAGACCCTCCAACCATGTGACATCCATGTGGATTTCATCAGTCTCCTCATTTCTCCCCCCCCCCCCCCATCTTATCCCAGTTCCAACCTTCCAACGCGGTACCTCCCTCATCACCTGTCCTACCTGTTCATCCTCCTTCTCACCTATTTGCTCCTTCCTCCCCTCTGACCTATCACATTGCCCCCACCTTCATCTATCTATCGCACTCCCAGCAACATTCACCCCAGTCCCATTCTACTCCCCTTCTCATTTATCTCACCAACCCTTTGGCTCACAAACCTCATTCCTGTTGAAGGGCTTATGCCTGAAACGTCGATTCTCCTGCTCCTCGGACGCTGCCTGACCTGCTGTGTTTTTCCAGCACCCCACTCTCGACATGTGCACATAAAATGCAACTGGGCCGAATTTACTGATTCAACTTACTCTTTCCTTTAATTGAATAAAATGGTTGTGTGTACTTGGGAAATCCCAGTCAGTCTGTTGGATTTGAAGCCAGTAATGTCAAGTGAAGGAGGCTGAGCTCCTGATACAGGTAGCACCTGCTTCCAGATTCTAAAAGCCACCTGTGGTGAGAAGGACCAGAGTGGCCTCTCGAGAGGTCCCATGAAAATGGTGGGTGGTGCCCAGGCCAGGGAAGCACGACAGATTCCAAATGAGTAAATTGTTTTCTCCCATTGGCATGGAAAGCTCCTTAGTACAGTTCATAAGGTGTCTCTTTAATCTTAAGATATTGAAACGTCTGACAATAAAGCTGGTATGGGTTTCTAGTACCCTCAAGGTGTTTCAGACAGCATCAGTACTGGAAGGCTAGAGTGGAATCACACTCTTTCTGGATGTGATTCATATTTTATGTGATTGAGATAAGTGGCAGATCAGAACTGGGGTGAGGTAGGATTACAGAATTGAGCAGTATGGCTCAAACTTCAAGGAAATATGCTTCAATAGTTGCTGGCAGAGGGGAATCACTCATGTAACTTATTAATACATTAATTTATTTGTAAAATGTAGGATTGGAGAATATGCTGCAATACACTTTCTGTAGGACGAGGTTAAATGGTCCCACATTTTTTGGGATTTGTTGTCATCACATTGCCTTTGCAACAAATATCTTTGAATGTAGTTGAACACACAGTCTCAAATCAGTTTGTTGTAAAGCAAAAAAAAGAGAACTGAGACTTTGAAATGATGTTAATTATTTGTGAAAAGCTCTTGAATAGACTACACACTTGACAAAGAACAGAAGCTGTTCAGGTAAAAACTATTTAAACAATGTATGGGGAGTTTTGAATCAAGTCTGTGATTTGTTTATATGTTTATTATTATGGAAGGTAGTTCTAGCATTGTTTAACATATATATGTGTGTACTCCAGTATGTATTGAATATTGTTGCCTCCTTCTGTTTTGAAAATTAATCTTTTTGTAATAACCACCCTTCCAAAAAAAGTGTAAACATTGTATATATCTACTGTAACGGGAACTAATCTTAATAGGTTACATAATTCTGTGAGAATACTTTGCTAAAAAGACATAACTTCAGTTTTGTATGAAGTAAGGTCTGCCTATTGGAATTATTAACAAAAATTTGAGAGGTACATAGTTCTGTTAGAAACTCAAAATTATATCAACTCTGTCTATGCAATTTCCATTCACTAATTATTTCCTGAAAAATGCTCTATATTTCTAGCAAGATAGTCCTACCCAAATCTTGTAAAAGAGCTGGCCTGTTAAAAAATAAAACCATCTCATACCCTTCCCAACAATCTCCTGTTGGTTCAGTCAGCCCTGTTCTGTCACAGTATTTCCCAGGTGGACACAAAAGACAGTCATCAATGGTACCAATCCCAGTTTGATTGCTAAATGTTCCAAGAGGGCATGGGAAACGGGAAGCAGATTTTGTACCTAGAATTCAAAAAGAGCTGATGAGTTATCAGTAACATTCATCTTTCCATATTGGCTACAATTTTCAACTAATGATAGGATGCTATTTCTTACTTAATAACAAATACAGACATATAAGCATCTCTCCCAGGACTAGTTCATACTGACCCACAGCAGGATGGATATCTTCTTAGCAGCGTGACTGCAGATGCATTTCTTTCACGTGAGGCTTATGTTTTCTTTGCACGGAGGAAACCTTCTTCACAGCTCATTTTATGATTTAAACATTGTGCTAATTTCTTTTTGTTTTGCACTACCGGTGTGTTCACATTATCTAGAAATCACCGTCTTTTTTTAACCAATTAAAATGTGAGATTCGGTGAGCACATTTGTACGTCCACCATTTTGCATAACATTTTGCCACATTCAAGTACAGAATCAGAGTACAGAGTTGAAAGGTTCGATCCCATTAAATTTTTGTTGTAGGCCTTTAAAAATGTGTTCCCAGTGTGGGGAAGATTTTGCATCCTCAGGTCAATGCTAATACAATTCACAATCAAGATGCACTGTGTGTTGGTCAAGTAGGAACTCTACCTGTAATAGGTGCTTGGTCAACTGTTGGACATGGAGAAAATGGACAGTAGCATATTTTGAAACCTTGTGAACTTTTTGATGACTGTAAAATGTGTGTAATATAATTCAAGTTCCATGCCTTTTGTTTTGTTCTACTTCTGGTGGTAGGGGTGCAACACATTCTATTGTCCTCAATGAGATCATACACAGTCTTAGCCCTAATTCGACCACCCTTGCCCCATATCATGCATTTTTAAAAATGGATATTTATTTTTCTTTTATAAACTATAGATTATCCACCAATTTCTGACTGAGTACGTCACATCCCAACAAACCTCTGGGTAAACTAAATTCATCTCTTCTTGTTCATTTACTAAATGTATACCCTCCAGTGACTGATTTGCTAGTCACTGAGAACAGTCTTTTCCTACTGAACCACAGAAGTGTTCTCTTATTAAAACCTCACATCATTTAAAACACCTTGATCAGATTTCCTTTCAGACTTTTTTTTTAATCATATCAATAATTCAGAATTAATTATTGCCTTGAAAGACATAGTTTTCTTTACTAAGGGCTACATGGAAGCATTCCTATTAAGAAAATAAGCCAGTTGAACATTACCTTCTGGACAATAATATCCTCTGGGGCATGGAAGGGGAGCCTGTATCCCATGCAAAAGATCAGAATCACTATTGGATGTTAAATCACAGAAGAATCCAGCAGGACATGGGATACAAGATGCCTATTTGGAAAACAAAAGGTTTAGGCTTTCAGAGTAAAAACAAAATAGTAAAAACAAAAACTTACAATATGTGTGACTGCATTTGCATTTCTTTCAAGTGAGGCTAATGATTCCTTCCCACGGAAGAAACCTCCTTCGCCAGGTCATTATATGATTGAAACATTGTCCTAAATATTTTTTGCTTTGCATTACATTATCCACAATCTTTAATGCTTTAATTTGGAATTAAAAATGTGTCACAGTGATGCTCATAGACTTGCCCACCATCAAACATCATCATTGTGATTTCGCCAATTACCAATCTTTGGCAGGCTCCAGGCTCAATTCAAGGACCTCCTCATCGGGGAGGCCTGAAAATCTGGCAACTCCAGCTGAACCGGAGCCAGCATGCTCAAGGCGAGGAAGGTAGTCTTGGTGGAAGACTGTGAAAGCTTGGGCAATGCTGTGTTTATATTTATAAACAGTCCTAAACAGCATTAATCAGTTTCAAACCATAACCTTGCCTCTTTTTACTCAAATGAGAAAGTGAGGACTGCAGATGCTGGAGATCAGAGCTGAAAATGTGTTGCTGGAAAAGTGCAGCAGGTCAGGCAGCATCCAAGGAACAGGAGAATCGACGTTTCGGGCATAAGCCCTTCTTCAGGAAGTATGATTAAACAGAATGCACTCTGTGCCCCTATGCATATTGGTATCTTATTGTGAACTTCAGAACTTTAATTGAATAAGTCAACAAAGACAAGCTGTTAAATAGAGACTGAAAGTAATCAGTCTTGGAAAGGGAATCAAGATTATACAAACAAAATTACTTTTACACCTACTTGATAATCTTGGTGCTTTATTGCCACAAAGAGCAAGGACTGCCCTACAGAAGAACTTAAGCAGTTAATCACAGGAAATCTGTGTCTTCAAACAGACAGATAAGGCCCAATGTAATGAGGAACCATGATGATACTTCTGATTAGAAGGCAAGCTGCATACTTGAAATAATTTGGATGAAAGAACTTGAAAGAATCATCAATATATCACCTCCTAGATCTGAAGGATGAAAATTTGTATAAGAGTCAAACACCAGAACTTCACCTCCAGCAGAATTCCAGAGAACAACTTTGCATAAAGATTGAACTCTGGACACTTCAGCGACCGACCAATGTTGGCGGGATCATGGCCAAGTTTTACCATTAATCTGATAATAGGTTGTGACGCTTAATTTGATAACTTGAGGGTGTTATTTTGGTTGCTACATGCAGTAAAGTTTAAATTATTGTTTCAGTACTTGATTGTCTGTGAGATTTATTATTAATAAATAAGTAGCTGAATAAAAGGTAACTTACAGTGATTTACCCACAACATTATGAAATACAATTTTGATGAGTGATTTTGGCTCCACTTTGATTGTAGTGGACTGTGGATCACAATTGAGAAATTTTATTCCTGAGTAGAAGGGCATGCATTGACCTCAACCTCATTCAAAAAGGTTGAAGAGGTTAAATGACTAAAGGTCAAGGGAAAGATGGTAGAAATTTCATGGAAGAACCTGGGCAAAAAGCAAAGTCTCCTAATGTTAGTTAATTTGGAATAAAACTGCTGTATCATGCTGATAAAAGAGATGGAAAGCTATGACTATAGTGGTTCAGCTGAGATGTTTTCCACTCCTACTGAGCTGAAGGGAATTCAGGTTGCAAGGGGCATTAAATTCAAGTGTAGGTTCAAATATCAAAGCAACAACTAAACTGCCTGTATAGTGGCAGTGAATTAAAGCATCTGCAACTGGATTGAGTCAGATTGCCATGCAGAACCAGTGAAGAAATATATATTCCAAATTCAACTCTGCTTTTAGAACTGAAGTGGATAAGAATGGACCAATTTGAACAAAATGCACAACTCTGCACCTCATCCGCCATGTTCCAAAGAAGAATTCCCAGCAACAATAAAGAGTCCTACATCATGACGATGATGTTACCTAGCATGGTGACGAAATGTCTGTGAATAAACCTACCCCCAGCTCAATGATCAAACTTATAACCAGAGCGATATCAAGCAAACATGAAAAATAATTCCAGACAACACCATTGAAGAAATGATCAAGCTGCTTTCATTAAAACATCTAATTACTGAGAAGCATGGAGAATTAATGTCCAAAGTATTCAAGATATTGAAGTACTTAAACCTATCTACTTCAGCATAAATCTCTAGGTAGAATGAAAACCAAATTCCACTGGCTCAAGTTGAAGAATTGGTGCATGAAACTCCTGGGAAAATACTTCCAATAAGACTTGAATAACATGCAAATCTCTAAAATACTTAAAGGTCATCACTCGCAATAGCAGAGACCATTCAACAGCTTTAAATATATATGATCAAGGTCATTTGTGAAAGAAGCACAAGAGGTTAAAGATCCTTCAGTTCAAGAGGTAAACGGAATCCTCAGGTTATCAGGAAGATAGTTGAAGACAACTGCCTTTTTTCCAACAAACTACCATTCTTCCAAGTCTGAAGATAAAACTTTCATGGAGAGAAGTGAATCTCCCAGGCTGACTGAATTCACACTGTCAAAGATCTGCTGGGTGATATATGTATCTGCATAAGGATATTGAATGCTATAACAATCTGAGGGGAATAATACTTGAGGGAAGATGTGGTACGTGGGTCTGAAAAGGACAACACTTGACTGAGGATGATAAGCACCACCCATTGTAACAATGTCATGGAAACCTGGACAGAATAAAGCTGGTTGAGGACAAATCACAGGTTGGTGCGCTCATAACAATCTCTATAGTAATGTAAGTCATATTTATGTAATATGTAAATATTTACAAAAATGCAATTATCTTCCTATTTATTCAACAGAACTCTTCTTGTTAGACAGAAAAGGTAGACATTCCCATCTACAATACACCACTTCAGGTTTGAAAGAATCCACAGCAAACAGAGATGTGGGGAATTGACACCCTGCAGCTAAAATGCAGATGTGCAAATAGAAAAATTGCTTGAGGATGTAATGAAATATTTTTAAAATGTATCTATATAATGAAAAGCAGATGAGGTGAGTTTTTAAGCATAAATTTGAAGATAAATATATAACAAAATATTTAATGTCTGAGTAAACTGAATTCTTTGTTAGTGGGCTCATTGCATTTCTCAATTACAGTATAAAAATAGGCAGTGTGTTCACTATTAATTAAAAATGACTTGTGTTTATGTCGCATCTTTTACCAACGCAGAATGTTTCAAAGTGCTTCAGATTCAAACTCAAAGTTTCAATCCTATTGTAATGTTTAGACATCAAACAACAGATTTGTGTGTTGTAAGCTCTCACACAAAGCAATGTTAACAATGACCAATTCAGTAGCTTTTGTGATCTTTCGAGCAATCACTATAATTGTGATCAACTGATGTAGGCTCCATGTTTCATTTCTTCCATCAAAACCGATGATAAATACCTGCCCCGTCTGGTCCTGGTAGGTTCCTGAGGAACATGGTGTTGGTTTGACACTCCCTTGTGGACAATGGCTCCCTTTAGTACAGATGAAAGGAGCAGGTCTGCTGGAGTTCTGGCCGGGTGGACAATAAAACCCTGCATCACAAGCTCGGGAGGCTGAAACAAGCCCTTGCCTGTCACAGGATAACCCTAGGATAGGAAACAGGCAGAGGATCAGTACTATACTATGCAGTCTGCTAAGAAATGAAAGGTGACATTAGCAAGAACTTTATTTCTGTTCCAAATGTTTTGCTTAAAAATCAATTTGGCAGCAAAGCAGAGACTCTGCTGAGAAAAACATTAAATGATTCCCATTCCGTGATGTTAGCTCATGATGGGTTTGAATGCAAATTCTTTCTTATCTACAACAACAGCACCAGAAGTAAACACAATTCTCTTTGACTTTGATGTCAAGCACACATTACCCCATTGAAGAACATGCAATCAAGAAATTCAGGATGCACTTATTCTGCAGACCTCAATCTGAGACCAGAAACTATTCTTCTGACTTCAGGTACATAGACCGCTAATTGCACTGTTAGATGCTGGAATGACATAGTAGTACTGGAAGATTTACATTGGAGTGTAGCTGTGGCAATGTGCTTAGTCCCATAGGGAACCTTCCAGTGCTCTCCAAAAAGCACCTGAAAAACTTTGCAAACCAGACTTCTGCTCCCAATAAACTCTATTTAATATTGGCAAGTAGCCAAAATTCTCATCTATTAACACTGTTTCCCACTGATATAAATCACTTGACAATTACAACAGTTTGAAAAATATGGCTCATATTAAAGATTTGGTAGATTTCATTTTGTGTGTTTGGAGCTTGAGAAGAGTTTCGGAGAGCTTTTACCTTCTTCGAAATGACTCTCCGCCTTAGGTAAGTCTTGCAATACTACAAGTTGCCCTAAGCTTGTAAAGGGAATAGAATTAAGAAGATTTTCTTTATTCATAACTTCGTGCATTGCCTTTATTTGCATCTTTGGAATCTGTTGGAAGTGTGTAAGCAGCTTCCTCTGTGCAAGCACTTAGAAACTTGACCTGAAATAAAAATAGAAATTACTGGTGAAACTCAGCAAGTTTGGCAGCGTCAATGGGAAGAAAGCAGAGTTAACATTTCTAGTTCAGTGACTCTTCATCAGAACTGTCAGCAGTTGGGGGACAAAAGTGGTACTTATGCTGAAGGTGAAGTTGGGGGGTGTTGGTGGGTGGGGGTGAGTGGGGGGGGGGGTGGGGTGGTGAATTGGTGAAGATGGAACTGAAAGAAAGAGAGAAATGAAAGGGTAGATATGCAAGGACATGTAAGATAGTAGGCCAGGACAGAAGAAAAGCTGAATAAGTGATAAGAGCTAACAGTAGGAGAGAATGAGTGAGCCATACTGAAAGCAACCCCTAACTTCTGGTTGGCTGCTGCTTCAAGACACCACTGTGTTCCCACACCGACATTTCTGTCACAGGCCTGCTGCAGTGTTCCAAGGAGCTTCAGCATGAGCTCAAAAACATTGAATTTTCCACGTGGGGACCCGTAAACCTCTAGGACTCAACATAGATTTTTACTAACTTTACAGCCTGATTTTATCCTTCCATATTTTTTACTTACCCCAACACTCTGTTCCTGTCATGACTTTGATTGCTTTAAGCATTGTCACCCATTCTCATCTACTCCTACGCCAAAGGGCTACCACACTCCTTTATATGGATTGCTTTCAGTATAGCTCACCCATTTTCACCCCACTCTTAGCTCTTACTATCACTTGTTCAGCTTTTCTACTGCTCTAGCCCCAACTATTTACCACCTATTTGTTTACCTACCCCTTTCATATTAGATTAAATTAGATTAATTACTTACAGTGTGGAAACAGGCCCTTCGGCCCAACAAGTCCACACCGACTCTCCGAAGAGCAACCTACCCAGACCCATTCCCCTACATTTACCCCTTCACCTGACACTACGGTCAATTTAGCATGGCCAATTCACCTAACCTGCACATCTTTGGACTGTGGGAGGAAACCAGAGCACCCAGAGGAAACCCATGCAGACACAGGGAGAATGTGCAAACTCCACATAGACAGTTGCCCAAATTGAACCTACGTCTCTGGTGCTGTGAGGCAGCAATGCTAACCACTGTGCCACTGTGCCACCCAATATCTCTCTCTGGGCTCCATCTCAAACTATTCACTGACCTTTCCCCATTTTCACCCCCACCATAACTTCATCTTCAGCATGTAATTTTTTCCCAGCTGCAAACTCTTCTGAAGAAGAGTCACCAGGCTTGAAATGGTAACTCTACTTTCTACCCACAGACACACTGCCAGATCTGCTGAGTTTTGCCAGCAACTTCTCTTTTTGTTTCGGACCTGCAGCATCTGCAGTTTTTTTTTCATTTGAACTAAGTGGATTTTGGTTTTACATTATCACATCTGTTTGTGCCAGGGAATTGATATCCTTTATGTGAACTAAAAAGACAACATTACTGGGTACTGGCCCAGGGTTTCCTTCCAATGTAGTGGCTTGGCCTATAGCCCCACAAGCCCAGCACTATCGAATTGATGAGGCACTAAGGGCATATCCAGCCTTCTCTCATTATGTACTGGATTCACTCAGTGGGATACTCCATCAGTGGGTTTGACTCTGTTACACCTCTGATAGAGAGAATATTTTCCCTCTATGCAGAATTTGCATATCCCAAGGATTTACAGACACAGGCTGTACTGCGTATTGGCTTTACATTTTAAAGTTATGAGGAAGACTGACCAGATTTTTTTTGGTATCCCAGAGGCATCTGAAGTATATAGCTCACTCTCCATAATGCCCTGGCCAGTAGTCAGACTATACACTGGAATTAAGAAGGGAAGGGGGAAGGTGCATTTATATATCATCTTTTATGAATTCAGGATATCTTAATGTGCTTTGCAAGCAATGAAGCAGCCAAATTGCACAAAATGCATCACCCAAAAACCAGCAAAGCAAAAAAAGTCAACCTGATCAGACATTTGAAACATCAGGGAAAGTCTCCTGTTCTGCTGCAAATAGTGCTGTGCAATGGGAGGGCAGACTAGGTGGTCTTGGTGTAATGTACAATGGGTGTTGGTAGCACATTAGTAATGTCACTAGATCAGTAACAGAGGCTCAAGCTACTGCACTGGGGAATGTGTAATTTATATCCCACTATGGCAGCTGGTAGAATTGAAACTCAATTAATAAATCTGGAAAATAAATCCAGTCTCAGTTAAGGGGACTCCAAAACTATCATGGATTGCTGATAAAAAACCTATCTCATTAAGAGTCTCCAGATCCACATTAAGGCAGTTGACACTTCAAGGACATTTAGGTATAGATAACAAACTGCCCGTGATGCCCACGGCCCACAAAAGAATAAATAAACTATCTATTCTGAAAGATGTAAACTCCCACAATGTAGCCCTCCTTAAAGTCCTGCACATCAACTGTCATCAATTGTTGAAATCTCAGAGTGAGTCTTAAATGCTCAACCTTCTGGGCAATGATGTGTACATTAGGACCATGGGTCAAAACTCCAAAGTGCTATGCACACTCTTAACTTGCAATTTCAACCACCTGATGAAGGAGCAGTGCTCCGAAAACTAGTGTTTCCAAATAAAGCTGTTGGATTATAACCTGGTGTTGTGTGATTTTTAACTTTGTACACCCCAGTCCAACACTGGCATCTTCATATCATGAATTCCAAAAGAGGTATGGTACAGTGGAAGCTGGCTGTGGATGTAAATTAAAAGGCTATCTCTAGAAACAGACCAATGGAATGATATACCGAGAAGGTGCAAAGGGAAATGCAAACAACCATTCAAAGGGGAAGAGGCAAAGTTGAAATGTCTCAGAATCTTAACCAAACTGCAAAACTGCAAATCTTGCAATTGATTTTTCAACTACCAGTATTAACATCATTGGTAATTTCCACTGCAACATTGAAAAGTTCAATTAACTTGGACAGATCTGAGACCAATCCATGTATTCTTGTTTTTGTTTTTAAAAAAAGACTTTCATCTTTTTGACTCTCCTCTTATTTCTAAATGTGCATATGTGTCGCATTTTAATTCCTTTTGTGTTTAGTAATGAATAATCTCACTCTCTGTTAACTCAAGAAAGCCTAATTAAATCAGCTCCTTCTAAAACAGAAGTATATTTGGATTGGGGAGAAAGGTGTCCATATGGAAGGGATCCATTTTTAAATCAACCTTGTTGCAAACAACGGAGGGGGCAGAGGAATAACAAGGGTGCACCAACCTACTTGTCCTCTCCCAGCAGCTTAACTACTTATGGCATCCCATTGAATGCTGTCAGAACTGACTAATGAACTAGTGTGAGCTATTTTGTACTAATGCATTGCTGAACATCCTATACAGTACTACACCCTTCAGTGATTGGATATTCATACAACAGTGTCCAGTTAGCCAAAGATTGTGTAATATTAGAAATTTTAAGCAAATATTTAAGAACATAGGGCAGGAAATGAAGTATGAGTTCCTACCAAGAGAACTACAAAATGGATGAAGACAGCTAGCGACAGCCTGATAGTATTTATTCTCACTGATTTGGATATGACAATGAAAAATGGTCAGGAATACCTGGTGGGCAAGGGAGGCAGTCATCCACTTTAGTGTTCTGTGAGCTGTTGCTGTAGTAACCTGCAGGACATGGCTGTGGAGAAGATGCTCCAGTGACACAGAAATGACCTGGAGGACACACATTGCCCGAAATACCATCGGTTGGTGTGGGAGTTGTGGCTCTCCTCATGCAGTAATAACCAGCAGCACACAATCCTGTGACATTTTCTTGACCTGCTCGCTCACAGTAATGACCTATGGAGTGGAAATAAGAACATTAACCATCCTTTGCAAAAGGACATCCTTTTTGACAATATGCTGAGGATAACCTCCCAATTTCAAGAAAATAATAGGGTTCACTGTATCTTCTTCAGCAATTCACTCCTTCTGGAGACTCTTCACCTTTATCACAACTCTCTGAGCAATTATTAGATTAGAAAAATCTTTAAGAGCAAATTAGGTATAATGGGCCTGTCAGTGTGTAGCTAACTCACACATTAACAGCAAATCTGCAGCAAATGCAAAATATGTTTGACACTAAAAACCTTTATACGTAAGTGATGGCAATGACCATCTGGACATAGAGGGAGGCTAGGATTAGGTATGGGGCTTGATGATGAGCCATGATCATATTGATTGGTGGAGCAGGCTTCTGGAGTTGAATAACTTACTCCCACAACTATCTTCTATGTTTCTATGTAACATAGCAGCTGGAAGACATCCACAGTAATTGTCCATCTTCAAAACACAATGGAGACATTTAGAGGTTACAGGCAGTCAGAGAATAACAGACACATCAAAGTTGTGGGCTTTAGTCACCTCGACTGCCACTGATGGAGTTCTCTAAACCTCTTCCTCTATGGACACCATTCCAAGAGGGTATTACCACTTTTTTGATTCTCCAATCCAGCTTCCAAAGCCTGAAAACTCACCACCAACTTCAACACCACCTCCAGTGTCCCTGATACTACCCAAACAGAAACTCAGGACATAGAAAGAAATTGGAGATCAGGGTGCTGGTGGGAAAGAATTTAAAGTTGATGTCTAGAAGTTGGGACAGAGATGGAAGGAACAATGATAGCAAAGTAGGTCTGGAAGTGGTAATCCTGATATAAACAGCTACTTAATTAATACATTAGAAAAAGTCAAGTTTAAAAGAATTTGTTTGTTAAAAGGAACAGGAATTTCCTTTTTGTAGCACCTTTCATGAATGCAGGATTCCAAACTGATCCAATGTGAAAGAAATACTTTGGAGACATGTAACTGTTATAATGTGAAAAATGCAGCAGCCAATGTTTACACAGGACTCCTCAGAGAATATTAGGATAAATGGCTAGATTTAAAAAAAAATGATTTGGTGGTACTAGTTAAAGGTGAAACATTATATAATTATTTGATGGCAAGATTTAGAACAGGATGGTTACTTGTATCACGCAAAGTGGAATAATTAAAGCAACACAATATTCCATGTTGATTTTTACTGACACAGAGAAAATCTCCTCTTTGTAATACATGTCAGGAGGATGGGGATTGGACTTGGTATGTCTTGTGCTTCTGTGTGGAGAAGGATCAGGGAACCTGGAGGGAGGATTTGTGGGGAAGGGATAAGGTGTTGAAACCTTTAGCCACAAAAGCTATATCTCCCAAGTTCTTCAAAACACAATATTTTGGCCTCAACCAAATATAGTAGTAAATTCCACATGCTCACCACTGCCTCGGTGTAAAAACTACTCATCTCAGTCCTAAAAGGCTTACTTCTTATCCTTAAACTATGACCCCTGGTTATTGACTCTCCCACCATTAGGAACATTCATTTATCACATTCAAATCATCTAGTGGTTAGCACTGCTGCCTCACAGCGCCGGAGACCCGGGTTCAATTCCCGCCTCAGGCGACTGACTGTGTGGAGTTTGCACGTTCTCCCCGTGTCTGTGTGGGTTTCCTCCGGGTGCTCCGGTTTCCTCCCACAGTCCAAAGATGTGCAGGTCAGGTGAATTGGCCATGCTAAATTGCCCGTAGTGTTAGGTAAGGGGTAGATGTAGATGTAGGGGTATGGGTGGGTTACGCTTCGGCGGGGCAGTGTGGACTTGTTGGGCCGAAGGGCCTGTTTCCACACTGTAAGTAATCTAATCTAATCTAGTCATGTTAAAATTTTATAGGTTTGTATAAGATCCATCCTCATTCTTCTAAACTCCACCAAGTATAATGCTAACCAACTCAATCTTTCCTCTTTATATCTGCCCTGTCATTCCAAGAATCAATTTGACAAACCTTTGCTGCACTTGTTCTATAGCAACAGCATCCTTCCTCAGATAAGAAGACCAAAACTGCACATAATACTCCAGGTGTAGCCTCACTATTGCCCTGTATAATTGCAGCAAGGTATTCTTGTTCCTGTACTCAAACTCTCTTGCTATGAATCTGTATCTGTACACTTACTTTCAGCAGCTGGTGCATGTGGACAGCCAAATTTTGTTGAACATTCCTCTCTCTCAATATACAGCCAAATAGTAATCTGCCTTGCTATTTGATGCCAAGGTGAATAACTTCACATTTATCCACATTATATCTCACCTATTGTGCATTTGCCCACTCACTCAACCTGTCCAAATCACACTGTAACATCTCTGCATCCCCCTCACAGCTCACCCTTTCACCCAAATTGGTGTTATCTACAAATTTGGAGTTATTACATTTAGTTCCTTATCTAAATCATTAAGATATATTGTGAATACCTGGGATCCTAGTACATATCCTGATGATATTCCACGAGTCAATACCAGCCATTCAGAAAAATATGCATTTGTTTCTATTTGTTATTTCCTATCTGTCAACCAATTTTCTATCCATCTCAATACATCACCCCAAAATCCATGTGCTTTAACTTTACATAATAATCTCTTATGTGGACTTCAAAAAGCCTATGAAAGTCCAAATGAACCATATCTATTGGCTCCCCTGATCATCTCTACTAATTACATCTTCAAAGAATTCCAGTAGATTTGCTAAGCATGTTGTTTTCTAAGTACTCGTATAAAATTATTGGTAATGGACTCTAACAATTTCCCCACTGCAGAGTCAGGCTCAGTGATTTATAATTCCCTATTTCTTCTCTACCTCCATTGTTGAATTGTTGACTTACATAGCTACCCTCCAATTTGTAGGAATTGTTCCTAAGGTTAAAAAATCTTGGAAGATGCCCACCAATGCATGTCAGACATGTTAAAATTGCTATGTTTAATTTATACTAACATTTTAGCTTAAATCAATTCCTCTTTATTAAAGCTTTTGTAATTTACATTATTGGATAATTCAATATTTTTATTCCATGCTCTCAGATATTTCCAGTGTACAGTGAACAATCTTGAATCAATAAAAATAGTTCAGTGGGACTATTTTGAAGTTCAAAGTTTGCTGAGATTTTTAAATTGAGAAATTTGCAGGTTGATATCACTTTGATTATTCTCTGAACTTGCATTTAAGACACATGTGAACTCTCAGAACACGAATAGTTTAATTTTCTACCTGCATCACACAGCGTACAGTCCAAAACACTGGTCCTTCCTGACAGTCTATTGTATGTTCCTGTGGGGCAGGGGAATTGATCTTTAGATTCTGTTCCTGGAGGACAATAATGCCCAGGCACACAGATGTTGCTTTCATAAGATGAAGTATTTGAAGGACAGAAATACCTATAACGGAAGTAAGAGATTTAAAGAGAATTCACACTGAAGTCAACATCAAATTATTTTGTTAAACATTCTTTCGTTTTATCTCTTGTGGATTTGTACACTACAGGAAAAAAGTACTGAGAATTTGGCTGAAGTAGCTAAAGCTGGCAGGTGATCCTTTTTGGCAAATACTACTGGTAAATGGTCACAAATCCAAAATAGTTTCTTGCTCTCATCCACTGATGGATTTGGATGTTGAGAAATAAAATAGGGGAATTACACTGGGACACATTTCACAAATTATTCCTAACCCCTCTCAGAATCCTTTCCTAAGACCCATCTGGACCAACTTGGAGTTATTCATTTATATAGTAACATAGTACCTAGAAGCAGAGAACATATTGTAACCAAGTTCTAAATTATCCAAGGCAAGACTGTAGATTATTAAAGCCTATTTGGAATTTTTAAGTGGGTTAAAGCTTCTGATGGCTGTGCTATGCTGTTCAGGAGCACAGAGAGCTTTTTGATGTGTTCCAATTCATCCATCAATTTACAATCAATTTTGTCACAAATTAAACGCACAACTGAATGGAAATTACCCTTCCATGCATGGACTGCAACTACCTTGACCTTCAAGTGCACTGTATGTTCCTGTAGGACATCCCTCTGGAAAAGCTGTGCCACTTGGACAAAAATAACCTGCAATGAGTGACAATGCAAAATTCAGTGTAAGTGTAAAATTAAAAAAAAGAATTATACCAGAGCTTTTCATGTGGTTAAGTAATTGCAGTTTGCAAATATAATTGGCACAGCAGCTATGATCATTTGTTCCACAGAAAAAAATCCATGAGTACTCTAATGGAGATAATTATCCAGTATCAAATAAGCTTTGCTTTGCATAATTGAATAGTTCATGTCACTTCATGGCACACATAATGGAAGGCAAGCAAAACAGACTCCTGCACTCCTCCATCTCCTGCAGTGACCTTGCCCCAATAAAATCCTGCACAGGCCTCTGGTAGAAATCAACATTGGGTGCTGAAGACATCATTGGTTGCACAAGTGAAACAGTTATCTACTTCATTTGTTAAAATCAAGATAGGGCAACATTATCATTGACTAGCAATAGTGAGCATAAAATAAATAGGTATTGGTTACAAAGATTCTTTTAGTGTTTCTCAGACAGCAAACAAATTAAGGAAAGCCCATGTGGGAAGGAACAGGAGCAGTGTGTAAATTCCTGACGGCAGTGCACAAGGGAACCTCCTGAAATGTTACTCCCGCCACCACACATTTCCTATCCCTGCCCCAGTCCAAAATCCTTTTTTGCAAAAGTGGCCTTCCCAATCTCACCCATTTTCCCAGGCCAACTATATTAAGGCTTGGAAAGCATGAAGTACAGGTCAATTGGCTTGGTGACAATCTCAACTGCACATTCAATTGCTTACTTTTAAATGTGATGAGGATGCAATAGGCTATGAATTTTGATGACTGGTGGTGACTCACTGTATAATGAAGATCAGGTCATATGGGGCAGGTAAGCAATGAACTTCTCACCACTCATATTTTATATGTACCCCTTTGTGGGGTGGAAAATCCATAAAATCCAACCCACAGAAGTCAGCCAACAATTCCTAAGTCTCGGACAGCATTCAACTAAAACAAAGAGCTGTTGATGCTGGAAATCTGATACAACAACAGAAATCGCTTGAGAACCTCAGCAAGTCTGGCAGCGTTTGTGGAGAGAAGGCAGAGTTAACATTTTGAGTGCAGTGACCTGCTTTAGAACTTTTCTGTTCTAAAGATCAGTCACTGGATTTAAAATGTTAATTCTGCTTTCTCTCCATAGATACTGCCAGACCTGCTGAGATCCTCCAGTAATTCAGATTTGTTGCAAATCCAGGGCTTGGGTAATTGGTCCCAGGAGCCCCAGTCAAGGTATTAATAATTAGTTACAATCAATAATTACAAAATATTGCAATTACCTTGGGGACAGGGACCACCACTGTCATCCTGGACAGGATTGTTTGGCATTTTGGCTCCTCGTAAACAGTAGAAACCTTCCCAGCATTCACCTGAAGGTGCCTCTAGACCTTCTGAACCACAATAGTGACCAAAAATACAAGGCATGCAGTCACTCTGAAAGAGGACATAAATGTTAAGTTACAATATGTCCCAGTAGAACAGCCAGGTAAAAACAATGTCTGCAGATGCTGGAAACCACAGTCAAATTAGAGTGGTGCTGGAAAAGCACAGCAGTTCAGGCAGCATCCGAGGAGCAGTAAAATTGATGTTTCGGGCAAAAGCCCTTCATCAGGAATACAGGCAGAGAGCTTGAAGGGTGGAGAGATAAGTGAGAGGAGGGTGGGGATGGGGAGAAAGTAGCATAGAGTACAATAGGTGAGTGGGGGAGGGGATGAAGGTGAGAGGTCGAGGCAGGGGGAGGGTGGAGTGGATAGGTGGAAAAGAAGATAGGCAAGTAGGACAAGTCATGGGGACAGTGCTGAGCTGGAAGTTTGGAACTGGGGTGAGGTGGGGGAAGGGGAAATGAGGAAACTGTTGAAGTCCACATTGATGCCCTGGGGTTGAAGTGTTCCGAGCCGGAAGATGAGGCGTTCTTCCTCCAGGCATCTGGTGGTGAGGGAGCGGTGGTGAAGGAGGCCCAGGACTTCCATGTCCAGTAGAACAGCCAACCTACTTTTAATTTTACCGCCTCCCAGTGATCGGTCATGCTAAATATGAAATTTTCATGATCAGACATTGCCATCTTTTACCTCTCCTTGCACAACAAATAATTTGAATTATGCATGAAAAAGTGTGCAAATCTAAGTTGAATTTGGGTTATACAGGAGTGTTAAGGGAGAGGAAAACAAAAGAATCATTACCATGTTACTCAAAACTCTCTGTATACAATGATTTAAGTTTGCTATGCATCCATTATTGTCACAAGAACATGCATTATTAGAAAAAAGAGATATTTGCAACTCCTGGCTGCAAATGCTAATGGATTGCTTAAATGCTGAACTAAAGCTGCTTTCCAGTGACTTGTGCTTTCAGTCAATGATGGTCAGAATTTGCATCACTGTATGCGCCACGGTTTGAGATGATTGAGTTGGAGTCGAGAGTGTGGTGCTGGAAAAGCCCAGCAGATTAGGCAGTATCAGAAGAGCAGGAATGTCGATGTTTTGGGCAAAACCCCTTCATCAGGAGTGATTGAGTTGGAGTCTATATATCTGCAAAAACACTTGGGACTATGACTTAGGGAGATGTATATGAACCACATCCCCACTCTCATTAGCACGGTGTCCAGACAACCATCAAAAATAACCAATTGGACAATGGGACCCTGGTTGAGAGAGGGGTCCCAGGTCATGGTCTAATCAAGCTACACTTGGAATCTACTTAGCCATGACTCTTAACTGGACCCTTTGACAGCTAGAGGGAGAAGGTCATGCAACAAGCCAACCCTTTGTGTGTTTTAAGCACCTGCTATCTCAGCAAAATGGGACAAGCAGCTGAAACGCCAAATAAATAGGACACAGAATGGGCCATCTTTCCTGCCATCAACCCTACCTCATTTTGACTATTCCATCCTTCAAAGGTGATCTTTTTGAATCAGGTTTTGGTTCCTTAAGTTATCTTGAGAATGTGACTTAAAAGAAGTTCTAGGATTTACATATTAATGAATGAAAAACTGCAACCCATTCTAAAGGATGAAAGACTTAACAACAATCTAGGTTTGTTCAATATATTGTTTCAGTTGCAAGATCTTTTGTGAGAAATGCTGTGTTTTACGATCCTGCTCCATAGCTACCTGAAGAAGGGCTTATGCCTGAAATGTCGACTCTCCTTCTCCTTTGATGCTGCCTGACCTGCGCTTTTCCAGCAACACATTTTTAAGCTCTGATCCCCAGCATCTGCAGTCCTTACTTTTTCCATAGCTACCTGATGCAGGAGTAGTGCTATAAAAGCTAATACTGCCAAATAAACCTGTCGGACTATAAACTGGTGTTGTATGATTTTTAACTTCATCATTTAATGATCACAGTGCAGAAACAGTTAACCACTGCTGACTTGGAAAGCAAATCATTTTGATAAAGACTGGAGGAGAAGGGAAGAGGATACAAGTTGATTCCTTGTCACCCGATTATATAGAGGAGGTAAGCAAGTTACAGTGAGAATTAGTTACATTTTAAATATAGGATTCCAATACTTTAAGATTCTGCATACAGATCCTGTCCAACAAAAATGTAGACTTTCATGTCAGTACCGTGGAAACATCCAATTATGTGTTGTTTTATCAACTTTGAAATATTTATTTTATTCTTTTATATAGAACAGGCAAGTGCAGAGGCAACTCAGTTTAAAATTATGAAGGAGTTCAGCAGGATAGATTTGGAGATGTGTGTCATGTGTAAGCAGGTGTGTGGGGATGTGGGCAAACTAGGAGCAACAAATAGAAAATCATCTCCAAAGCATTCAGTAAGGAATTAACAAGCTTTTTTTTTTACTCAGAAGCTGTATTCTCAAGTAAGGTAGGTATATAGTTATAGTTTTGCTTGCTGAGATGGAAGGTTCATTTTCAGACGTTTCATCACCATACTAGGTAACATCTTCAGAGGTGAGCCTCTGGACAAAGCATTGCTGATGACTCCTGCTTTCTCTTTATATGTTTGGGTTTCTTTGGGTTAGTGGTGTCATTTCCTGTGATGATGTCATGTCCTATGGTGATGTCATTTCCTGTTCTTTGTCTCAGGGGGTGGTAAATTGGGTTCAAATCAATGTGTTTGTTGATAGAGTTCTGGTTGGAATGCCATGCTTCTAGGAATTCTTGTGCATGTCTCTGTTTGGCTCATCCTAGGATGGATATGTTGTCCCAGTCGAAGCGCTGTCCTTCCTCATCTATATGTAAGGATATTAGTGAGAGAGAGTCATGTTGTTTTGTGGCTGGTTGATGTTCATGTATCCTGGTGGCTAGTTTTCTGCCTGTGAACCTTTCTCAGCTCAGCGAACAAACCTACATCCAGAACCTCAATCTTAGCTACAAATCTTCTTAAAACTTGCTAGAAGATATGGAGGGAGAAAGAGACAGTAGGATATGTTAATGAAGTGAAATAAAGTTAAATGGAAAGAAGCTTGGCAGCTCAAATGGCTCAATATGGATTCTACCAAATTCTGTATAAACAGTTAACCCACTTCGCATTTGAAAACTGTTCTTCTGTTTAATACTGTACCTGCAAAACCAGCTTAGATTGATTACTAAAAGTTCCAAGTGGACACGGCTTTGGACTGGATGTTCCATAGGGGCAATAATGGCCCACTGGACAAGGACCAGCTTTCCCTGTGATAATAAATTAAATATTGTACAATGAGTTGCAAGAACAATAATTGCAAACTATTCTTAATTATATTTAGATATTGAAGCAGCAGAAAAAATATACTTTTTGAACATATAATGTTCCAGGCCTTTTCATATTAATTATGAGAAGAAAAGAACTGCAGATCATACCACCTCCCCCATAGTAGGATGTCTTACTATTACAACCTCTGCACTTTCACATTCCTTTAGTCACAGCATCTCTGCTGGCCTGAAATCATGTCAAAGGGATCCTATAGTACGATATGGAATTAGCCAATCTCAGTCATGGCCCAGGCAGAACACTACAATCTGTCTTAATAATATTAAATTTGGAAAACAAATTACAACAGTAAAAAATTCCTAATAATCAGTTAGTGACTTCTGTATAAAAATCAGGTAAAATTTGATTTATACTTTGTTATAAATAGCTTTGCATTTAAGGAACAAGTGTGCACAAATTCTATTGGATAGCTATTGATTGCTGTTATAAAAGGCTGATGTTTCTTTTACTTATTGTACATGTAAAACGGCAGCTGGGACTGTTTCTGGGTCCTGTCTCCACAGGGAAATAGTTACTAACCATGAAATATGACATACATGCACATAAGTGGGACTGATAGAGATTTTTAACCTAAAGGATGGGTAAAGTGTAGAGCTGGATTATCCTAACCCTGTTGAAGGATCTCAGAGGTCTTCCAGCTCCAAAGGATTACCTAGCTACAGTAAAGTGAGGAGGAGCATGGAGAAGTCCCTCTGTAGTGCTGCAGCCATCAGGCACAGCAAACAGATTTGTGGCCAGTTCGGAGGCTGGTCACCAGCCTCCCCAAGGGATGCCTGACCTCAAGCAGTTAAACTGGCTGCCTGCTAAAAATCATGGTCAGCCTCAATTAATTGTCTTTCATGTGTCTAATTACCAGCCTGTGAAAATATTGGGAACTAAGATGAGAAACCAGAATGGAGGAGGCCAGGTGATCCACAACGTTCACCCACCTCCATTCCCAACCATTGCAGGGCCTGAAAATTCACGCTAATCCAACAAGTCAATCCTTTCATGGTTCTAGTCAAATGTAACTCAGGCTGTAAAATGGTTTGGCCCTGTGGCACCCAGCACTGTTGGGATTCATTGCTATGATGGTCAGCTACCCAAATGTTAGCCTCTTCACCCAGTGAATCAGCAAAAGAGAGCAATCGGATCATATTTGGAGAGAAATGCCAGGCAAGAAGAGGGAGAAGCCAAAGAGGGAAGTAATAAAGATAAATATGGATGTAAATTAAGACAGAGAATAGAAGGAAATACAGGCAGCAAAATAAAAAAAACTAAAAATCGGAAAAAAAACATGGGAGGGAGTACAGTCATGGATGTATTTTGACATAATCTCTGGATAGAATATGTCTCTAATGCACCATAAGCAATGTTGCAGGAGGATCTATTAGATCTCAGCTTACCTGAATGGTTCAATTCAGGTGCTGGTGAGTCAGATCCCTCCACACAGTAGTACCCTTCCCAACACTCCCCTGTGACTTCCACTGCATTGTGAAATGCACAATACTTTCCACCGTCACAGGGTCTGCACTCAGACAGACGTGCCAAACCATCTACAGGGCTGTAGGTTCCAGGTGGGCATGGTTGCCAATCGTAGCTGGTTCCCTCTGGGCAATAGAAACCTGTTATATAAAATCCGAGCACTGTTAAGATCTGATGTGTCAGAACAGATTAGTTGCAGTGATATTTATACTTTAGAGATAATGTTCATTTACATGCGTTATGTGTAATGCAAGCTTCTTTATGAAAAATTGAAAATAGTGGTATCTTCCTTACCTGAAGGGCACCATGATGGTTCCAACCCAGTAGTGCAATATCTCCCACCTGGACAGACCAAGCAATCATTTGCGTGTGTTGCTGTCATATAAGTTCCTGGCTTGCACGGAATAGAGTCTGTGGTCCCCTCAGGGCAAAAATGGCCAGCTTTACATGGGCCTCCAGTAACCCCATCAGTGGGCCTGGGACACGAAGTTCCTCCAGTACAGAAATATCTGTTAATAATAAGTATAAGTATGAGGATAACTAAACTCCATTGGCATTCTGATTTTTAACATCAAGAACTCAGTATTGACACAAACTAATATCCCCCAAATATAGGAAGGAAATGTTGATATTAACTGACTTACTGAAAACCTATACCATACATTCCTAAGTGTGTATTGATAGGATGACCATTTAGAAATGCTGTTAAGAGTTATACATTCAGTAAGAAATTAGAAGTGCCAATGCTTGTGTCATCAGTTCTTCTGATTCAAAGAAAATTAAATGCCTCTTCACTGCCCCCATTTCACAAAATAAATTCAAGGGATGTCACTGAGAAAGCATAAATACTTTGGTCATGAAATTACAACATTAATTTTAATACCATTCACTGATGTATTAGCCAAATCATTTATTTGAAAGAAGACAGTGTTTTTCATTGGAGCGAAGAAGGATGAGAGGCGGTGTTGATAGAGGTGTATAAGATGATGAGAGGCATAGATAGAGTAGATAGCTAGAGACTTTGTCTCAGGGCTCAAATGGCTATCATGAGGAGGCATAATTATAAGGTGATTGGAGGAAGGTTTAGGGGAGATTTCAGAGATAGGTTCTTTACACAGGGAGTACTGGCTGCGTGGAATGCACTGCCAGCAGAGTCAGATACATTAGGGACATTTAAGCGGCTCTTGCATAGGCACATGGATAATAGTAAAATGAAGAGTGTGTAGGTTAGTTTGATCTTAGAGTAGGATAAAAGGTCAGCACAACATCGAGGTCTGAAGGGCCTGTACTGTGCTGTACTGTTCTATATTCTAAATGTGTTCAGACACTTTTTAAAAAAATAGCTGCACAAGTCAAATGACATGCAAGTTGGAGAACTACAAAATGGATACCTAAATGACATTAGTAAGGAACTAATTTGAACTAAAATACTTGAAAATCACAATAAACAACAGACCTCAGATCTGCAAGGTGGCCAGAGACAAAGAATGTATTATACAAAGAAAGGATGAGGACCCATTTAATAGTATTTTGATAGTTTTAACAGTGGGAAATTGTGTGCCAATAGCCTGTTGTCACATGATCAAAACCCTATCTGGAAAGAGCTAACTTTATAAGCTTGTCTGATTAGTGGGAAGCCAGATAATTGGGAAGCCTTTAAAAAACCAGCAGAGGATAACTTATAAAAAGCAATAAGGGGTAAAAGAGGAAATATGACAGTGTCACAAAGCTAGCCCCTTTTTTTGTAAAAGCTGTTCCTTTGTTCAAGGAGACTCTGTCCTTGATTTTTTTCAGAGGGGTAATAAAGTGGGCCAGGTTCCATCAGTCTGGTTTGGTACAGAGATGAAAAATATTTTGAGAGACCTTTTGTTTATATTTAAACAGATAAGACCTCAGGCCAAAATGGCCATGCTTTAGAAGTTACCTGTATAATGAAAGGGGAGTGACCAGCTCTCTAGCTAAGCTGAGCAGTTTGGAACTGGTTGGAAGTTCAAAAGGGAGATGTGTGGAAACTCTCTCTCTCTCTTTCTGTTTCTCAACTTCATCTTGTAAGCATGTGTTCCAATTATACTTGGTTTTAAAGGGAATTTGCTTAGTGAGACTATTATGTATATTCTGAACAGCATAATAGGCTAAGTTCTGTGGGGTTTCTTTATGCTGTTCTTTGTGTTTCATTGTGTATTTTTGTGAATAAATTTTTGTCTGTTTTAAAATTTAGTAGACAACTGAGCTAACTTAATCCAGGTAATTTTCAATGTTACATTTACCAAAACAAATTGCAAAGTTTTGGTCCGACTTACCTGCTTAAGAATGTTTTGAGTAGTCTGGCTTAGTCCATAACAGATTGGAGACTTGTCAGTGATATTAAACAGTGGGTGGTAGATGGTAGTGTCTTTACTTTGGGTATTGATTTGGTTGGATAGACAAAGCTTGGGATAGGCATGGCTCTTTCAGTCGCCAAAAGTTTTCTGGATGTGGATGCGGTGGCTTTGGAAGTTTTTGAAAAATAAATAAGACCAAGCTGCGGGAATTAGCAGAGAAGCTGGAATTGGAACTGCCTGCTTCTATGAGGAAAGGAGAGATAATTGCAGCAGGAGCTCAGTGTTTAAACTTGCTGGAGAAACCATCAGAATCCATAGAGATGGCAAGAACTCAATTGCAAATGAAGCAGCTTGAATTAGAGGTGAGAGCTAAGGGCAGCAGAAATGAAACAGAAGCAGAAGAGAGGGAAAAAGAGAAAGCTTTTAAACTTCAAAAACTGACACTTAAAAAGGAAAGTCAGCTTAAAAGGCTGGAGATAAAAGCTGAGGGTAAGCTCAGTGAGGAAGTATTGCAAACTCATGTGGAAGAGCAAAGCGTTAAAAAAGCAAGGTTCGAAACTGAAGTGGCTGGTGATTACGAGCTGGTCTATTGAACATGGTTAAGCTTCCAGAATCAATTTCTGTCCATGAGGGATCGAAATTGGGGCAAAGAGAAATCCTCACGTGGAAAGGGAAAGGTGGGTCTTAGTGAAGGAGGACTTACCACTGAATAAAAAAGAAACCCTTGAGGGGGACAAGGTAAAAAGGCCTTGGTGTTTTCACTGTAATAAAATGGGCCACCAAAAATCACAGTATTGGTGGGCTAGGAGAAAGCCAGATATAAGAAAACCAGACAAGCCTGGAGTTTTGTTGGACTAGTAACGAAAAGAACAAGGGAAGCTAGACAACTGGTTCAGAGTGTACAAGATGATCAGAGGCTGATTAACGAGGAAGTGCCAGATCTGCTTAAAAAATATAAATGCAAGGGTAAAGTTCATTCACGTAGGCCAGGAGCAGCAGGTAAAGAGGTTACAATATTTAGGACACAGGATACTTTCAGTCTGTGATGCTGAAGGATGAGGAGATATATACTCCTGAGGGACTACTACCAGAAAAGGTACTGGTAACAGGAATTCATGGTGAGACAAAAAGTACTCAATTATATAAAGTGAGACTAGAGATTCCAAAGAAGAGTGGACAATTTGTGATAGGAGTACTGGACAAACTCTCAGCTCCAGGAATATAATTTGTGCTTGCAAATGATATAGCTGATTCACTGGTAGGCATGCTGCCTCCCCTAGTTGAAAAGCCAGTGGAGATGCAGGCAACTGAAGAAATGAAGGACCTTTATCCAGGAATTTTCCCTGAATGTGTGATCACAAGATTACAGAGGCACAAGTTGAAGCAGGAGAGATCAAAAGGCACAAATAAGGAAGCTATAATTGTGTTATCCAAAATGCTCTTTGATCAGATAAGTGGAACAGAGAAGGAGGAAATAGGTAAACATGGCAGTATCTTTAGCTCTGCCAAGCTGATTAAATTAGCAGAAAGATGAGTTAAAACAATTATATCAAAATACATAAACAAAGAAAGAAAGTGAATGCATTCCTGTGTGTTATTACCTACCAAATGATGTTTTAATGAGAAAATGGAAACCCATCGCACATGCAAGTAGATGAGAAATGGGCAGAGATTCATCAAATTGTTTTGTCAATAGGATATAGAAAGGAGGTGCTGCAAGTGGTGCATGAGCTACCACTTGGAGGTCATTTTGGGGTGAGATAAACACAGGCTAAAATACAAAGACATTTTTACTGGCCTGGACTATACAAGGATGTAGTTGAATTTTGTCAGACATATCGTACATGTCAGCCAATCAAAAAACCACAGGCAGTAATAAAACCTGCACCTTTGATACCTATTCCAGCATTTGAGGAACCTTTTCACAAGAGTCTTGATTGATTGCAAAGGTCCCCTGCAAAAAGTGGGAATAAGTATTTATTAACAATAATGGATGTGTCGACTAGATTTCCAGAGGAAATCCCATTATGCAAAATCCCAACTAAAAGAGTTGTAGAAGACTTGCTTAAACTTTTTTACTAGATATAGACTACCAATAGAGATCCCGTCAGATCAAAGATCAAACTTTACATCCAAACTATTCAAGGAGGTTATGGATAACTTGGGAATAAAGCAATTCAAATCTACTGCGTACCATCTAGAATCGCAGGGAGTGCTAGAAAGATGGCATCAAACAGTAAAGACCATGTTGAGGGCTTATAGTCAGGATTGGGATAAGAGAGCTCCATTTGTACTTTTTGCAATCAGAGATGCAGTGAATGAATCAACCAAATTCAGTCCATTTGAGTTAATGTTTGGGCCTGAAGTAAGAGGACCATTAAAATTAGTTAAGGAGAAATTAAGAAGTCAGAATTCAGAGACTACCCATTTGGACTATGTGTCAAATTTTAGACAATGATTAAATAGAGCCGGAGAGTTAGCTAGACAGCAATTAAAAGTATCACAGCATACAGTGAAACAGGAAGCGGATAAGAAATCACAAAATTCACAATTTTGCAATTGTGGATAAGGTATTGGTGCTATCTCCAGTAACAGGTGAACCTTTAAAAGCCAGTGGACCTTAGTGGACCTTATCAAATTGAGAATAAATTGAATGAGGTGAACTACTTGATAAGAACTCCAGATAGGAAGAAATTTCACAGAGTGTGTCATGTGAATTTGCTCATAGGTATTTTGGCAGAGAAGGAAAGCAAGGGGAGAGGGTGTTAATGATTACAGCACAGAAGGAAGAACCAAGTTCAGAGGATTTTGAATTGGACATTCCTCAAGTTAAATTGGGCAATGAGGAAGTTGTTAAAATTGGGATAAATTATTGAGTTACCTACCACAAGAAAATCGAAATGACCTGAAAGAGTTATTGCTATCACACGGGGAGATATGCGGAAATAAACTGGGAAGTACTAACCTAATCGTGTATATTGTCAATATAAGCGATACTGTTCTGATTAAGCAACATCCTTATAGGCATAACCCTATGTTGGCACAGGTTCAGAAGGAGATAAGCGCATGGTGCAAGATGGCATAATCAAAGTGAGTTAGAGCGGCTGGAGCTCACCCATAGTCATGGTGCCAAAGCTAGATGGTACCCAAAGGTTATGTGCGACTATCGCAAAGTCAACGCTGTTACGAAGACTGACGCATATCCAATTCCACGGTTGGAGGACTATGTTGAAAAAGTGGGACAAACAACTTACATTTCTAAGTTGGACTTGCTCAGAGGATGTTGGCAAGTACCTTTGTCAGAGAGAGCAAAGGAAATTTTGGCTTTCATAACGCTTCCAAATGGACTATTTCAGTTCAAAGTCTCACCATTTAGTATGAAAAATGCTCCAGCCACATTTCAGAGACTGACTAATAAGTTCATTGCTGAGTTACCCAACTGTGTGGTGTATGTTGATGACGTGTGATTTTTAGTCACTCATGGAAAGAATATTTACAGCATTTATTGGACTTGTTCGATTGACTTCGGAAGGCAGGCTTGGTGGTAAACCTAACTAAAAGTAAATTTGCCAAAGCCCAAGTCACCTTCCTGGGCCATATTATTGGACATGGACAAATGGCCCCATAGATATGAAAATGCACGTAATTGGGGAATTTCCCACACTGTTGACAAAAAAAAGCAGTACTATGGCTCCTGGGATTGAATGGATTTTACCAAAGATTTGTGCCGAATTTTAGCAGTGTGGCTGCTCCAATCACTGAACTGTTAAAAAAGGGCAAGAAGTTTTAGTGGACAGTGGATTGTCAAAAGGCATTTGACAGCCTAAAAACTGTGCTAACCACTGCCCTAGTATTAGCCACACCGGATTACACAAAGTCTTTCAAGGTAGCTATTGATGCTGGTGATGTGGGTGTGTGTGGTGCTCCTGCAGGTGGATGACAAGGGAATAGAAAGACCATCGGGTATTTTTCCAGGAAATTGCATGTTTATCAACAGAAATATTCAACAGTCGAGAAACAGACTTTAAGCTTGGTGTTAGCATTGCAGCATTTCAGTGTTTATATTACCAGCAATGCCTCTGAGACAATTGTATACATTGTTCACAACCCATTGATATTTGTAGAAAAATTTAAGGACAAAAATATCAGACTGTTTAGATGGAGCTTGTTGTTGCAGCCGTTCAATTTGACAATTGTGCATGTGACAGGTGGTGGAAATGTGGTTGCTGATGCGTTATTGAGACTCGAATGAGATACGGAGGCGTTTAGTGGTGGGTGTGCCACGGCCTGAATTTGCATGTGGTTGTGCATGTTTACATGTCTATAGTTAGTATAATTCCTTGGCTCAAGGATACTCTGTTCTTGATTTTCTTTCAGAGGGGTGATAAGCCGGGCCGGGCTCTGATCAGTCTGGTTTGGTACAGAGGTGAAAAGGATTTTGAGATGCCTTTTGTTTATATGTAAACAGATGAGACTTCAGGCCAAAGTGGTCATGTTTTAGAAGTGACCTGTATAAAGAGAGGGGAGTGGTGAGCTCTCTACCTGAGCTGAACTGAGCAGTGTTAGTTCAGTTTTGAACTGGAAAATTCAACAGGGAGCTCTCTCTCTCTCTCTGTCCTTCAACATCAACCTGTAAGCATGTGTTCCATTTATACTGGTTTTTAAAGGGAGGTTGCTTATTGGGGCTGTTGTATATATTTGGAACAGCATAATTAAGCCTAGTTGGATAGGCTGAGTTCTGTAGGGGTTCTTTATTCTGTTCTTTGTGTTTCATTGTGTAATTTTGTGAAAGAATTTTTGTCTGTTTTAAAATCTAGTAGTCAGCCTAGCTAATTTAATCTGTGTAATATTCACTGTACACTTACCGAAACAAATTGCAAAGTTACGGTCTAGGCTGCCCGCTTAAGAATGTTTTGAATGGTCTGGCTTAGTGCATAACAACAGTAAGCTGGCTAATAATATAAAAGAAGATATTGCAAGAGCTTTTTTTTAGATATATAAAAATTTAGAGAGAAGCAAGAGTGGACATTGGCCCACTGGAAAAATGGGGCGGAATGAGGAACAAGGAGGAACTGAACAGGTACCTTACCTCAATCTTTATGATGGAAGACACCAGTAGCAGGTCAGAACTTCAAGAGAGTCTGGGCAGAGTGAATGAAGGAGAAGGTGCTGGAAAAGCTGAAAGATCTAAAGGTGGATAAATACACCCAGACCGGACAGACAACAACTTATGATTCTGAAGGAGATAGCTGGGGAGATTGTGGCAGCATTGGTGGCAAGGGGCAAGCTATTGGGATGGAAGAAGATTGGCTGTCTGGCAGAAGGCAGAGAATGGGGATAAAGGGGGATTTTTTGAGATTGCAGCTGGTCACCAGTGGAGTTCCACATGGGTCAGTGTTGGGATTACATCTATTCACATTCTATATTAATCAACTGATCAAAGGAACTGAGAGTATTGTTGTTAAATTTGTAGATGACATGAAGATAAGCGAAGTTATAGGTTGAAGAGATGGGGAGATTGCCAACGGAATTAATCAGGCTCGGAGAATGGGCAAAAAGTGGCAGATGTAATACAATGTGGAAAAGTGGTAAGTTGTATTCTTTGGAAGGAAGAACAGATGTATAGAATATTTTCTAAATTGAGAAAGGTATCAGAAATCTGAAACAGAGAATTAATTGTTTAGGATTCTCTGAACATTAACATATAGGTTCAGTTAGCAGTTTGGAAAGCAAATCCAATATTAACATTCATTTTGAGAGAGTTATAATACAAGAGCAGGGATATATTGCTGGTGCTGTATAAAGCTCTGGTCAGACTGTAAATGGATTATAGTGAGCAGTTTTAGGCCCTGTATTTAAGGAAAGATGAGCTGGTATTGGAGAAGGTTCATACGTTTACAAGAACGGTTTCAGTAATCAAGGGCTTGTCTTATGAGGAGCAATAGAGAGGGGAAAGATATGAAAGAGACCTAAGGGGCAACCTTTTCATGCAGAGGGTGGTACATGTATGGAAGGAGCTGTCAGAGGAAGTGGTGGAGGCTGGTACAATTGCAACATCTAAAAGGCATCCGGATGGGTATATGAATAGGAAGGGTTTGGAGGGATATGGGCCGGGTTCTGGCAGGTGAGACTAGATCGGGTTGGGACCGAAGGGTCTGATTTCATGCTGTACATCTCTGTGACTCTATGATGCTATAATTTAGCACTCTATGTTTGTACTAAAAGTTTAAAAGGATCTGACTGAAACTTATAGAATTCTGACAGGCATGGATAAAGTAGACAAGGAGAAGATGCTTCCACGAGTCAGAGATACTCGGACCTGAGAGCATCGCCTCAGAGTGAAGGGGTGACACTTCAGAACTGAGATGAGGAGGAATTTCTTTAGTCCGAGGGTGCTGAATCTGTGGAATTCATTACCACAGGAAACTGTTGAGACCAAGTAACAGCATATTTAAATAGAGATAGATTCTTGATTGATAAGGATTATGGGGATAAAGCAGAGAATGGGATAAAAAACATTACAGCTATGATCAAATGTTGGAGCAGAATTGATGGGCTGAGTGGCCTAATTCTGCTCCTGTATCTTATGGCAACATCTAGAAGGGCTGGTACATCACAGTGATCGAGAATTTAAAGACAAAAGAAACTTCAAATGCATTGGCATTCTCCTCTGGAAAAGGATTGATTGTAGCTTAAAAGACACTAGACGATCAGCCAACTTAAGTTGGCCACAACCCCATTGGTACTTCCAGACGACCAATCAAGCATTATTCTTTTTCTTATGGACTTGAACTCTTTATAACACCATGTTGCTGTGTATAATCTTTATTTTTGCTTGCATGCCAGTAAATATGTTTATGTCATGGGACTTGGGTTGGTTTTACATTGTGATGGTACTTATAATGTTTAAAAATAAACAAACTTTTTATTGCAAAATCAAATTAGATTGCTTTTGCTCAGTTTACAAATAGGCACGCACACACTGAATTAAGAATGCATGTTTTTTTTTAAAAAATCAAGTTTTATAAGCAACTTCAGGAGTGAGGAGAGGGAATAATCCACCCTCTGGGATTGGATGTAGTCATAATGAGTTAGCTTATTGAAACATTGAATGCTTTGTTTCAGGGAATGATTGGAACAGAGAACAGTAGGCCACTGAAGAAAAGAATTATTTGAGAGCATTGAAAGTACTTAAAGTACAAGCCAACATTCCTGCTCCACAGACAAGCAGCCTGCAGTGCTTTGCAATATGTGATAGAGAATGCAAAATAATTTTAAAAACCATTTTACTGCATTTCAAATCATATAATGACTTACCCAGAAGCACATAGTCCAGATGGTGACCTTAGTCCGATGCCGTTGCAATACCATCCCCCGGGGCATTGTTCACATTCTGTGGGTGTTTTACTGCCTGTGTTGTTTGCCCAGGTACCAACCGGGCATGGAATCGGAACTGTGGTCCCTATCAAGAGCGAAATTGCACAAAAAACTTGAAAACATATTTATGATACATTGTGCATTTACAATTCTGAAATGAATTTTAAACCTGTAAATACTTTAAATAGAAATGAATGGATCTGTAATGATTTATTGACTAGATTAACAGTTGTTTAAGATTTTATTTATTTGCAAATACAAGTTTTTGCTGTAGTTCATGAACAGCAATGAGTCTCTTTCTTGTTCCTTCTACCTCAGTATTTCCATTGATCTAATTCTTTTCATGCATTATCTTTCTACATTTATTTCAATTCCATTCGATACAGCTTTCCATTCCCCTCTCTGCAGCTTGGATTCTCACACTGTCTGTCCACCTCTTTAAATCTCTTCTTTTCTCCTTTACCCATAAGTATGCTTTCTACTCATTCATCAGGTTTCACATATGTTCTGCACTGCTGGTTTACTTGTTTTGCTTATTTAATCTTTATCTAAACTCAAAGCACACAATTATTAGGCAGTTGTCACAACGAGAAGAGCATCGGACTGAGATCAGAGGTGCTATTAATGGAGTAGCTAGATCGAATCTTCAGATGAACATCAGTGGCACCAAATAGTATGAGCATGTGATGCCAACCTCTGTTGAAATGGTGATGTGTGGTAGTTGAGTAGATAGCTTTCAGTAAACCCTTTTCAGACTGGATCTGGAGGGCCTACCTGATTAAAAGTGGTAGAGGAGAATCACTAGACCATCTAGTGAGAAGATGCTCTTGTCACTGAGTCATGGAACTGTACTACATGGAAACAGACCCTGCAGTCCAACTCATCCATGCTGACCAGATATCTGAAATTAATCTAGTCCCATTTGCCAGCACTTGACCCATATCCCTCTCAACCCTTCTTATTCATATACCCATCCAGATGCCTTTTAAATGTCATAATTGTACCAGCCTCTACCACTTCCCGTGGCGGCTCATTCCATACATGCACCACCCTCTGCATGAAAACATTGACCCTTAGATCCCTTTTAAATCTTTCCCTTCTCACCTTAAACCTATGCTCTCGAGTTTTGGACACCCCCACCCCAGGGAAAAGACCTTGTCTGTTCACCTTAGCCATGTCTTTCATGATGTTATAAACCACTATAATGTTACCCCTCAGCCTCTGATGCTCCAGGGAAAATATTCAGGCTCTACCTATAGCTCAAACCCTGGCAACATCCTTGTAAATCTTTTCTAACCCTTTCAAGTTTAACGACATCTTTCTTTTAACAAGGAGACCCGAATTTAATTAAACAAAATGTAACTTATTGAACAGCAACCACCGATGTTACTTGAGTATGATAGACACTCTTACAAAGGCTATGAGTAGATCTGTCCTTATTAAGAACCTAACTTGTTCTGTCTTTCCCAATTCAAACCCTTATTACATAATCAGATTTGATGGAGTTTGACGAAGTCTTCATCATTAATCCTTTCCAGACCATTACCTTTTACAAAGTAATGGGATGACAGGACTAACATTTGAAGAGGCCTGGATCAGTTAGAAATCACACAACACCAGGTTATAGTCCAACAGGTTTAATTGGAAGCACACTAGCTTTCGGAGCGACGCTCTTTCATCAGGTGAAGGAGCGTCGCTCCGAAAGCTAGTGTGCTTCCAATTAAACCTGTTGGACTATAACCTGGTGTTGTGTGATTTTTATCTTTGTACACCCCGGTCCAACACCGGCATCTCCGAATCATAAATAAAATTGATTCATGTTAAGACGAGCTGCTTAAATATTGGATGCTTAAGGAAAGTACCTGCTGGGCAATAGTTTCCAGCTGGACAAGGTTCTCCAGTTTTTCCATCAACTGGACTGTCGATGTCAGCACCATTTCTACACCAAAAACCCATGAGACAGTCTCCTGTGTATGACAAACAGAAAAAAATAATTATTATAAAAAGGAGTCCTCTTAAATGTGAGTAGACTTATCTAACAACTTTCTCAAGTTCAAAAACCTTTAATCAGGAGTTAATTACTGTGGGTGCTGGAAATCTGAATGAAGAACAGAAAAGGGCCTGTTTCTGTAGGGAAACTAACTAACTAAACTAACTAACTAACTAAACTGCTAGAGATGAGCAGCAGGTTTGTCATCTGTGGAGCAAGGAACAGAGACTTTAATTAAGCTTTTATTCAAGGAAGCCCATGTTACAGCTTCTTGTCCTGGTTTTTAAGGGGGTCATAAGGTCAAGCAATCGACCCACCATCTTTCTAACCTGCTAAAGCATTATTTTTGAAGACAAAGGAATCAGTTTGAAACTTAAGTTAATTAAATAAAGTCATATTTGCTGCCTGAGTTTTAAAAATAATTTCAAACAGGAATGTTCAGTGCATATGTGTTTTTATTCACTGGTCCCTTTAATGCTTTTCATGTTTTTAATCTTAACATACATGCAGAAAACATTTTTGTTGAATTTTTTATTAGTTATTGTTTGTTATCTTATACTGTGATTGATTAAACACGATATACATTTTAGTATTTTCAACTCTCTGTCTAACCATCTCTTAAATCCTGGTTGTCCCTAATTTGTTTCTTAGCAGCAAATGTGAATTATTACTTCACTGGAGAGATTTTAAGCAGGCACAGTTCTGTTATAACAATGGGCACCACTTTTGAACGTTTTCTGAAGTTGGGCCAAATGTGGGTCCCAACTCCACTGAGAATGCCACTGCTTACAGTGTTCATGGAGTCAGCCAGAGTCAGAACAGGTGAGCCTATAGGGAGGACTTGCTGGGACACATTCACCCTCTGGCAGAGACAGTTGTGCTTCTGCAGCAGGTAGGGGACTCTAAGGGTGCTTCAAAATGTTGACACATTCTGTAGATGGGTGAAATTCTTAAAATGGTTTCCAACCACAGCTGCTGGACCATCACCGAGGCCTTTGCCTTCAGCTGTCCTCCTATAGTGGAAGCAACTTTGAGGGACCTGTGGGGTCAAATAAAGGAGTCCTTACTGGCCCAATGGATCTGAAGTCTCGATTATAGATCTTCTATTTAAAATGCAATGGACGATCCAACCAACGGCAGACCATCCATAATGAACAAAAGAAAACGAAAGAACTGTGTGTGCTGGAATCAGAAAACAGAAATTGCCAGAAAAACTCAGCAGGAACTGGAGTTCTTAAAGAGGGTCACAGGACCCGAAACTTTAACTCTGATTTCTGTCCACAGATGCTGTCAGACTTTGAGCTTTTCCAGCAATTTCTGTTTTTGTTTTTGATACATTGTGCACCTCTCTTAATCTTGTAAATTATGTTAGAAAACCATATAGTGACAACAAATGCCTCCCCACCCCCACCCCCTACATATAAACAATACACAATCATCATCAAAAGAAAACCTTGCAATGTCACCCATGGGGAAGAATTATCTCCAGAAACTCAGCAGACACAGGTTAGAAGGGAGCAGATGCTTCTTCATGTTTAGGGTTTAGATTCATGTTTTATGTGATGTAGAACAGCAGGATTCAATTGTTTGGTGTTTGATTATGTTATCTGTTGACAGCTCACTGTGTGTGATTAGTTAAATATTGTTGTTGTGACTGAGAAAGGAAAACTAAGCAGTAGGCAAGCAGTGAGAGGCAGAAATTTTAAATATTAAAACTTCTGTTTGGTAGAATAACCTGGGTTGTATCATCTCTGCACATCCTCAAGGCATACAACACAACAGCCAATGCAAATGTTCATTATAAAGTGATGGATATTGTGAAGATTCTGTCATCATGAAAAGTTATAATGAATTTATTTATAGTACAAGAGGGAGAAAACTGCTTTTCTGCAATCTCACAAGCCCCGACTTAGTGAAAGGCAACTCACCTGAAGGTGCGCTCAATCCGAACGATGCACAGTATTGCCCAGGAAGACACAACTGGCACTCATTGATGTTCTTCAGTCTTGTGTTAGGGCTGAATGTACCAGGAGGGCATCCATACTGGGTGGCAGCCTGAGTGCCCACTGGGCAGTAAAACCCAGCCGGACAGGGGTAAAGCTCAATATCGACAACTGGTCCAATCCTGTTGTCACAATAATATCCTGAATAGAAAGATAACAATTTATTTTGCTGATTTACTTCACGGACTGTGGTTTATAAGGTACTGTACTCCTGGCTGCCTTTGTCACAAGCTAATAAATCAGGAGGAACCCCCATCCTCAACAGTGCCAGATGCCCTGTTATGCTGGGAGCATCCCTGAAGATGAAACTTCTCTCATCCCCTCCATCATGAGAGGAAAGGCTACCTTGGAGAGCTCTCGGCCAATTGGATGCCCAGCAGCTTGATAGTCCCAGCAGTGTCAGGTTTAGTAATGATCACTGCTGGGACTACAGGCAATCCTGATACAGACTATCACTGAGGCTCTAGCAAAGTGACTGAGGGGACTGAGGGCAAAGTTTGAGATGCACAGAGCAAGGGGAAAGAGGGTAAAGAGAGTGGGGTGACTCAAAGGGAAGATGCCTCTGATAGGCAAAGGGCATTCTGTCCTACAAAGGAGGTCAGATCACCTCCTGCTCGGCCAACACCAGCCCATCTAATTAAAGTGGCCTGGGCCTTTTTGTCTTGACTAAAAGCAGCAGCAGAGGCTGGAAGTGGCATATAAGACCATAAATCGTTTATGTAAGGGGTTCGTCACCCAATGTATTTCCTGTTGTAATATTCAAGACTGATGAGGAACAGTCAAGTAGGCAGCAGGCAGGTTAGATTTTACAAGCCCCTCCCAACTTCAAACCCATCTGCCGGGGAAGCATAAATTCCAACCTGCTGTTACAAATGTAGCCTTCAGTTTCCATTACTACACGTAACAAATTGGAAGCATTCTTAACAGATGTTAGATGTCACTCTTTAATTCCACAATTAAAGAAGAAAATGACAAGCTGACATCTCTTATCTTTCTGACCTGGAAGCCATTTTTAGATATTTTCCAATCCACCAACATCCCTCAGCAAATAACAGTTAAAACTTTTCTAAACACAAGAGGCAGTTACTTAAGTAATGAGATGCTGCAATCTTAAAGGCACAGGCAATCTTACTTATGTCCAGTTTTAGCAACAAACTGACCTATTAAGATTACATAATCTATTGTTATGACTCAACTGCCTTCAGAAAATGTGGTACAGATTTTTCTGGGTGGTTTGCCTCAGTGAGTTGGAAGTGTATTTGGAAATGAGGTTTGATATCCCATCTTGATGGTCCTGAAAACATTAAAAATACCAAGATATCATCTGCTGAAGTAAGTGGTCGTTATGGCTTTATTTTTGTAATGCGTTTTAGTCCTGGCACCTTCGTTACTTGACTCATTTATTTTTATTCTTGCATGAATTTATTGGTGACAATTTTATATGAATAGCCACTGGCTTTAGACTTCATCTAAGTATTTTTTAATCACTCATGGGAAGTGGGTGTTGCTAGCTGGCCAGTATTTGTTGCCCATCCTTAGTTGCTCTTGAGAAGATGGTAGTGAACCACCTTCTTCAATTGCTGCAGCCCATGAGCTGCAGTTAGACCCACAATGCCCTTTTGCAGGGAAATCTCAAAGTTTGACCCAGCGAGGATGAAGGGACAGTGACATATTTACAAGTCAGGATGGTGAGTGGTTTAGAGGGGGACTAGCAGGTGATGGTTCTTCCCATGTATCTGCTACTCTTGCCCTTCTTAATGGTAGGAGAAATATTTTTCCCTACATCTACACTGTCACTAGTCTCCATAATTTTAAAGATCCCTGTTATCTCAATCGTTAGCCTTTTTCTTTCAATCGAAAGCAATTTTACACAAATGGCCATCAGTTAGGACCACAATTTTTGGGCCTAATTACTACCCTGGGAAAATGTAGCACACTGCAGCCCTGGATTGGACTTTGAACTATCAGCTTTCTCATTGAAGGGTGAGAGTAGGATTAGTGAACCAAATTGATGCGCTGTACACAATGGAAAATTCTTAACACACCAGTCCATACCTGCGACACAAGGTTTGCACTCTGCCCGGCCTCCCAGGTCCTGCCATGAACCTGAGTCACACAATTTAGGTTTAGCACTTCCTTCTGGGCAGTAGTGTCCTGGAGGGCATGCAACAGCCTTGCTCACATTCTGTCCTGGGGGACAAAAAAATCCTAGGACAAATTGACAATTGAATAGGTAACAGTTACAAAACAGGAAAATACAGACATGCCTGTTGCAATCATTTAATCATCATGCCTTTTTTTTAACAAGATGCTGACGTGTACACAGTGATGCAGAAACTATTTTGTGCACCACTTCATGGCCTCAGAAAATTGAGAGTTAAACATGGAGTTGGACTGGAATTATGTGTAGGCCTAAACGTTGCAGGTTGCCACTTTGCTAAGAAAGTGTAATAACAAGTCTACATACTCCTCAGAAAATATGCGCCTGAATGGAGTGGAGGAGCAAAGGGATTTTAGAATACTCATTTACAAATCATTAAAAGTATCTAAGCAAGTTTACAAGTATATAAAAATGCAAACAAATTCCTGGGCACATTTCAGGGAAACAGGGGAATTTGTGTTAAAATTGTGCAGAATTTTGGTTAGACGAGGCTGAGCATAATGCATACAATTCCAGTGGCACTGACAAATGTGGAAATAAAGTATTGATAAGAATGATCATAAAACCTGCAGAAATCAACAATCAGGAAGAACCAAAAAGGGCTGAGGTTCTTTCTCTAGACAAGTGAAGACTGATACATGTCTGACGGCAAGTCTTTAAAATTGTCAATGTTTGATTATCTTTTGTAGAATGCCTACAGTGTGGAAACAGGCCATTTGGCCCAACAAATCCACACCAGCTCTCCAAGAGTCACCCACGCAGAACCATTCCCCTACCCTATTACTCTACATTTACCCCTAACTAATGCACCCAACCTACACATCCCTGAACACTATTTAGCATGAGCTGAAAATGTGTTGCTGGAAATACGCAGCAGGTCAGGCAGCATCCAAGGAACAGGAGAATCGACGTTTCGGGCATCAGCCCTTCTTCAGGAATGTCATTCCTGAAGAAGGGCTGATGCCCGAAACGTCGATTCTCCTGTTCCTTGGATGCTGCCTGACCTGCTGCGCTTTTCCAGCAACACATTTTCAGCTCTGATCTCCAGCATCTGCAGTCCTCACTTTCTCCTCACTATTTAGCATGGCCAATTCACCTGACCTGCACATCTGTGGATTGTGGGAGGAAACCAGAGCACCCAGAGGAAACCCACGCAGACACAGGAAGAATGTGCAAACTCCACACAGTCGCCCGAGGCTGGAATTGAACTTGGGTCCCTGATGTGATGAGGCAGCAGTGCTAACCACTGAGTCACTGTGCCAGCAATTAATATAGACACAGAAGATTTTTCTACTTGTAGCAGTCAGAAATTAGGGCCCATAAATATGATAGGGTAAGAGAAATGTATTTACCCAGAGAACGGAACTTACTATCACATGGACGTGAATAGCATAGATGCTTTGAGGCAGCTAGGTTAGTACATGAGGAAGAAAGAAAGAGAAAGATATGCAGACAGAGTTAGATGGTGTAGAGTGGGAAGAGACTTATATGGAGAAATAGCACCATAACATTAAGAAATGATACGTTTTGAAGTAAATAATCCTCATGGAACTGGGAGGACAGCATAAAGGCAGCTTCTGTTCCTGGAAATATGCAGGATCAATCCTGAGAAATGTTGAATTTTCTTGAATTCAGAACACCGTGTTCTCACTCTTCCGTTGATTGGATGGTCTCTTGAACCCACTTATTTGAAAGTAACCCTACTACCTAGGAAGTAGTAGATGATCCCTCACTATGCTTTAAATGAAGAAATGAACTTTTAATAAGTGTCCGACAGGTATGAGGTGACCGTTCTGTTATCTTGGTTATTTTTTTCTGTATTCATTGGCAAGGAGGTTCAGACAAGTCATTGACAGAGGGAAAAGTACTAGCCAGGAAATAAATAATTTTAATTATTGTCAGAGCGGGGCACCCTTGATCATGAAACTGCTTTTTCAGATGCAAGGTAGATCAGGGAAAATTGAGGAAGAGTGGGAGTAGGATAACAATGCTGCTATCACAAGCAATTCAGATCAACAAGTACTGTGCTAACCATCCAGTTACCCTCTGGAATCAGTGAACTACTCTCAACTGCCATGAATTGTTTACATTTTTGCTGTTTTAGCTAATGCACCACAACTAAACTGTTCTCTCTTAATAAATTATTTTAAAATTACTTACAAATGAATATTTTTTATTCATTCATGGGATGTGGTTTGTCTCAAGTTGGCTTTGCATTTCTTGCCCATTTCTAGTTGCCCTGGACAAGGTGGTTATGAACTGCATTCTTGAGCCATTGCATTCTTTGGGGCACAGGAATACCTACAAAGTTGTTAAAGAGGGAGTTCCAGGTTTTTGACTCAGCAGCAGTGAAGGAACAGCAGTATAGCTCCACATTTTTGGATGGTGTGTGGCTCGCAGCAAAATTTACACATGGTGGTAGTCTCATACACTTGTTGCCCTCATCCTTTTAGTTGTTAGAGGCTGACTACCTATCTTAAGTATGTGAACCCAAAATCTCAGAACCAGCATACCAGTTGGTTTTGTGATGTGGATTCCATGTAATTATATAATGGTTTTGCAATCTAGTACGGAAACAATTAAGGCATGATCACACAACGTATATAAACTAGTTACAGCACACTTGTCTAGTACACTTACAACAAGATTGTGAACTTACCTTCTGAGCAGGGATTAGTTGGAGCAGTGAGACCAGGGAGATCACAGTAAAACCCGGCTGTACAAAGCAAGCATTCTGACACATCACTCAGTGCTTGAATATTAGAATAAGTTCCTGATGGGCAAGGCGTTGGTTCCCCTGATCCAGCACCTGGGGGTTAACCAAATTGGAACATAGTTAAAATTTTAAAACTAGAGAGGGAAAATAGAATTTAATTCCTCAAATACATTCCAGGTAAAGACAATTTGAAACCAAGAAATAGCTAGACAGAAATTTATTTGAATGCCTGCTCTAAACATTCACAGAATCCTTGACATTTTGCAGATTGGAAATTGTTGGATTATTATTTTCTTTACTGCTTCACTTCTGTTCCTATCAAAAACTAACCTTTGTATTCCATCAACATTTCTTACGAGTATAGTTAACAGTCTGTATCATGTATTTTCGAAATGCTGATTGATGGTAGAGATTGGCCACAACACCACCCAGGATAACCTCTGAACTCAACCTTGAAGAAGTGCCTAAGCATCTTTTACATTTATCTCATTAGGGAGGTAGGACAAAAGTTTAAAGATGGCGCCTTTGACAGTGCAGCACACCCTCAGTGCTGCACTGGAGTATGTTGCAGTATTTTAAGCAATACTTGACAAGGACACCTGGTTAAGGGTGCAAACAAGATACATTTATTCCATTGCGTGCATATATGAGTACATTTCAATGAATGAAAGCTTCTTTATGTTCGTATACACTTTTATATACTTCCAGATGCAATATATAATTCACCATGTGGCTAAAACTAGGAGACAATTACAGTATTGAAGTTTCATTAGAAGGCTGACCAGTCACTGGTTAGGATAAACAATTTCAAATGTAAGGCTAATCAAGCTGCTGGTACACCCATATCCAGTGACCACATCCCTTGAAAATGCAAACAGGTCCCCATTCAGAGCAACTACCTTTCTGTAATGTTTCTATTTTCTACATAATACTGTGGATATGTCTCTGTGAAGCTTAGTGGGTTATGTCTGTGTTCTGAATTAAATACATCGTCGTGAGTGTGGTGCTGGAAAAGCACAGCATGTCAGGCAGCATCCGAGGAGCAGCAGAATTGACGTTTTAGGATAAGCCTTCATCAGGAATCTGAAGATGGGCTTATGCCTGAAACGTCAATTCTCCTGCTCCACAGATGCTGCCTGACCTGCTGTGCTTTTCTAGCATCACACTCTTGACTCTGATCTCCAGCATCTGCAGTCTCACTTTTTCCTTCTGAATTAAATAGGGTCACCCTACATCAACCTCCCAGTCAGCTATAGTTATCTAATGAATTTCTATACTTGATGGGTATACACCAGTCTCGGTCTTGACGTTACTCAAGGTCTGGAGTGGGATGTGAACCCAGAATCCAATAATAGTTCAAAGATGAGAGAGCTATTAACTGTCACTTTTTACAGAACAGTGCAAGTCATTGTTTTCCAATTGGGTTCCATTTCCAGAAACAATTTTATGTTGTATACCTTTTATTTGGTGTCTGTTGCATTTATGCCAGTGCTCTGGAATCACATCTTAGGAACAAAACAATATGCTTCATTGAGTAATAAGACCGAAGATGACATTTTGGTGCTAGTCACTAAAGTGTTAAGTTCTGAACTGGGGTTAATTGGGTATTGCAGCAAACTCTGGCCATAATTCCAGGGAGAGTTCAGTAGATTGGTCACAGTTTAAATTCTGGAAAGCTTTTCCTGAATTTCTGAGATGGTTCTGTGGGGTTAAGCCTCCATCCTGCACTATACACTCAAACTAGATGTCAGCTTGACTGATGGGCTTCTGGATGAAGAGTAATCCAGTGAGGTTCAGAAGCAGGAAGGCAACTGTTTAGTGTGATAGTGAGGTCCTCTGGTGGATGGACAGCCTAATCAAGGTTATGATTTCTGATTCCTGGATTGGGATTCGGATGGAGGCTGATCCTTGATTGTCAGGTTCTTTCCCAAGAGTGAGCAAGATGATGGTGGGCTAGAGGAAAATATTCCTGTTCTTTTTTACCTATAAACAGAGAGGGAAAGACATTTGCCTCTTCCAGACAGCAGTCCTCTTACTTCAAGCTGCTGGGAACCTGCCTGCTTAGTGTGAAACTTAAAAGACAGATTAAATATGAACAAAGAAGGCTTTGACATTTTTAATTTGACATGGCTGCCAGCTGATGGGCCATTAATTATATTGCATGTACCCTAATTATATACTGTCTATCCATTTCAGAATAATCATGATTGGCTGTGTGCATCTTGGAGTTTGTGGAATAATTATCTTACTTCCAAATCCAGCAGCACTTGCTCTTTCAAAATGTATTGTTAATAGATTTGCTTCCTATGAATGGGCTAATAGTGGTAGATAAAGTAGGACTGGCTAAGGGGACAAATGTACAAGCTCCACTCTTCATTACAGACCAGGGTTCTTCTTTCAGTGAGAGGTGCTGGCCAAAGGGACGAATAGCGGGCATGCTCAGAAGATGCAGATTTGGTGCAAAGCTGAAGCCAGTCACAATTCTGCTTGTGTAAGAGTTGCCAGTGTGCAAGAGCTAGTGAAATAATGGGAGGAGTATCTCTAAGCCACAGTGCTCTCCTGGAATTCTGTTGGTGCTGGAGAAATTGCTTAACCATTAGACAGTCCCAGGCACTTTTCTTTCTTTTTTGCCATTGCAATCAAGGATGTGTTGTTAAGACTGTCTGTTCATATAGGAATTAAGAGCAGAGGTCATCTGGCTCTTGATCCTGCTTTAATGAGTCAAACAGATCATTGCTGACCTTTTGTCTCAATACCATTTCTTGTACTTTACCCATATCCTTTGATATGCAGCAAACTGGGGTGTTGTGAGGTTGAGGTTTGCCAGGGTCTGTGGTGTTTGGGAGTTCATGATGTACTTAATCTGTGCCTAGACAGTGTAGAATAGTTTGGCTTTGTCTGCCTGTTGTTTTCATAGTATTTTACTTACCACAGTATGAACCCCCGGGACATAGATTACCGGTGATACCATCAGTATTCTGTGGTTTAGTGGCTCCTCTTATGCAATAGTAACCAGGACTGCATTCTCCACTTGGTTCTGCCAAACCTGCAACACAGAATGAATACAAAGAGAAAGAAACTCAGTATACCAAGTTACCCTTGAATGTGATCTGCATAAGAAAACGGAGAGAGATGTTTTTCTGTTTTCCAGGTCTTTGCATCAGCCAAAATCCTTTCAATTTCAATCAAAATCGATCAAAATGTCACAAATCAGATACCAGGTGCATGTTTTAACAATTTTCCTTGACAGATAGACTAAATTATCTAGTGCCTTAAAAATTTATAAGTTTTGGTAAATCAACTGATGTTTTAAAAAACTCCTGTTCAGTTTCAGTTGAATCTTGGAATCTATTCGATCAGCCTGAGAGATGGGCATGAGGTTGAGTGGGAGAAATCTGTTGTTGCTGTTGGTTTTACTTCTGCTGATACTGGATTGTTGCCAGAGATGTGGCTTCAGCTCTTTGCCCTCAGCAGAGATGGCAAAAAGTTTTGTCTAAGCTATTACCATGCTATGCTATGATGAAGGCTAGTAGCAGGGAAAAGCAATTGAATGTGAGGGAAAAGCAAGGTAGGTGATGTGCCTTCAAGAGCATTGTCAAGACGCCGGGAGAGAGGCTTTTGACAAAAGGTCTCCCATCTGATCATGGCTGGAGCTCTTCAGTTTTACAGATCAAAACTATCGTGCTTATTAATTTCATTGAAGCCACTTCGTTCTGTGCATTGAACACGGTAACTGTTGAAATACTGATTTTGTGTGGAAAGCATGCATTGAGGAATTAATGCTTATAAATGTTATTGATTGAATAAAGGACATTCCTTTCTAGGCTTGGAACTCACTGCAGGGAAAGCCAGAAGTGGTTGGAATGATGTCAGGATCCTGGCTCATCACAGAAACATTGAAGATAGGATGCCATTTGACCCTTTGAGCCTGCTCTGCCATTCATTATGGTCATGGCCGGCCATTGAGCTCAATACCTCAATCCTGCTCTCCTTCAGTATCCTTTGAGCTATTGCTACCTTCTACTTGAAAACATAATGTTTTGGCCTCATCAACTTCCTGAATTAATAATTCCACAGGCTCACAGCTTTCTAGGTGAAGAAATTTCTCCTCAGCTCAGTCGTTATTAACTTACCCTTTATCCTTAAACTATGACCCCTGGTTCTGGACTCCCCCATTGTCAGGAACACCTTGTTTGCATCAAACCTGTCTAGACCTGTTAGAATTGTATAGGTTTGTATGAGATCTTCCCTCATTCTTTTAAACTCCAGTGAATAACGTCTTAACCGATTTAATCTATCCTTTATGTGAGTCCTGGCATTCCAGAAATCAATTTGGTAAACCTTTGCTGCACTCACTGTAGAGAAAGAGCATCCTTCCTTGGATAAGGAAACCATATCTGCACTCAATGTTCCAGTGTGGCCTCACCAATGCCCTGTATGATTGCAGCAAGGCATCCTTGCTTCTCACGATGAAGGCCAACATACAGTTTGCTTTCTTTACTTACTTTCAGCAGCTGGTCCATGTGGACACCCAGTCCACCAATGGTGTCTAAGTGAATATTCCCCTCTTTCAATTTCTAGCCATTTAAACAATAATCTTCCTTCCTGCTTTTGTTAACACAGTTGCTAAGGTCACATTTATCCACATTATATGCCATTTGGAACTCTTGCAACCTGGCCATATCACGCTGTAACATCTCTGCATTCTCCTCATAGCTCACCCAGCAATTTCAGGGGACTTAACTCCTGGCTTCTCCTCGAACCTGCGACTGGGAAAATGTTGCTCTTAATGTTAGAGTATGTCAAAATACAGAGACATGGACAAAAACTTGAGGCCTCACTGCTGCTCCTGGCTTAGGCCCCTGGGCCCACCTTCGATCAACGTACAGAGCACCCCATTGGACTCCAGGTCGTGTTTATTGGATTCTGATATAAAGTAAGAAATAAAGTCTTCATCATCCCACAGGGACACAGGACTGCTATCTAGTTAGAGAGAAATGACTTATGATAGTTTAAACTGAGGGTCACCACACTTCAAGTGAGAGGCAAGGTTGAGAAGTTAGGACCGTCATGGTGACCTCAGCAGGTGTGATAATTGAACCCATTCTGTTGGCGTCACACTGAATCAAACCAGCCAACCAGCTAACTGAGCCAACCAACCCTCTTTTGGATTCTGATGCACTCCTGTCTCGGTACCCACTATTCAAACATGAAACAAATCTGCTGAGAGAAACCTGCTTAAACCAACCTGAATCATTGCAGTAAGTCCCTGGGGGGCAGGGTGTTGGCTCAATACTGCCTTCAGGACAGTAAAAACCTGGTTGGCATTTCCCTCCTGTAGCTGTTGCTGGACAGAGGCAGTTTGCAGTCGTGTAGTTATCAAGATCAAATGGCTGGGAGGTCCAAGCAGCTGATACACAAAACCAACCTAAAGCAAATGGAATGTGAGAAAACAAAATTAAATGTGATCAAGACATATTTTATATCACGTGAAAGTGAGGACTATAGATGCTGGTGATCAAAATCGAAAAGTATGGCGCCAAAAAAGCATAGCAGGTCAGACGGCATCCGAGGAGCAGGAGAATCAACGTTTCAGGCATAAGCCCTAACATATAGGGTCTCAATTTACTCATAAAATTCTCTGCTGCTCTAATGGCAGTATTGACTTTTACAATAGATTAATGTTCCTACTAAAATATCTGTCATAGCAATTTGAAATAAATTTTGTTGATAGCATTCGGCACCAAAAAGTGTAATGCATTTTCCAGCAATACAAAACTATCAACATAAAACGTAATTTAAGAATAAGTTAAACCTTTAGTTGGTTTTCCATTTCCCTATTTTTCAAATTATTCCTAGAATTAAAAATCAGAAATTTGAAGGATAGCACACAAGATTGAAATTTTTACTGCACTGAGGTTGTGAGGTGCTTTCGCTGAGAGTCTCACAGTGGGATTTATCATCCTAAATGGAGACTAAGTTTTCCTCTTAACCCTCCGTGTCACAAAGATTAATGTTTTCAATAACACTTTGGGACCACAGAGTTTATCAGGCCTTAAGAAAGGTACTAATACTGAAAGTGGGCAAATGGTCTATGAATGCAAAATCTATGTTTCCCATTGCCTACAATGAGTCCATTCATTCAGTGAGTAACAACAATTAGTTAAGATTCTGAAGAAGAGTTATACTGAACTCAAAACATAACCCTGGAAAGTTCTTCTAACTTTCATGTCTATATTTTGGATTGCCAGCTTCTTCATTATTTTACTTTTCTTTAACCCTTTGTTGCTGTTAAGTCAGGGTTTCCTCTGTAACCATAAGACCATAAGACCATAAGACATAGGAGTGGAAGTAAGGCCATTCGGCCCATCGAGTCCACTCCGCCATTCAATCATGGCTGATGCGCATTTCAGCTCCACTTGCCAGCGTTCTCCCCGTAGCCCTTAATTCCTCTAGACAACAAGAACCTATCAATCTCGGCCTTGAAGACATTTAGCGTCCCGGCTTCCACTGCACTCCGTGGCAATGAATTCCACAGGCCCACCACTCTCTGGCTGAAGAAATGTCTCCGCATTTCCGTTCTGAAATGACCCCCTCTAATTCTAAGGCTGTGTCCACGGGTCCTAGTCTCCTCGCCGAACAGAAACAATTTTCTAGCATCCACCTTTTCAAAGCCATGTATTATTTTGTACGTCTCTATTAGATCTCCCCTTAATCTTCTAAACTCCAACGAATACAATCCCAGTATCCTCAGCCGTTCCTCATATGCTAGACCTGTCATTCCAGGGATCATCCGTGTGAATCTCCGCTGGACACGTTCCAGTGCCAGTATGTCCTTCCTGAGGTGTGGGGACCAAAACTGGACACAGTACTCCAAATGGGGCCTAACCAGAGCTTTATAAAGTCTTAGTAGTACATCTCTGCTTTTATATTCCAACCCTCTTGAGATAAGAGACAACATTGCATTCGCTTTCTTAATCACAGACTCAACCTGCATGTTTACCTTTAGAGAATCCTCGACTAGCACTCCCAGATCCCTTTGTGCTTTGGCTTTATTAAGTTTCTCACCATTTAGAAAGTAGTCCATGCTTTTATTCTTTTTGCCAAAGTGCAAGACCTCGCACTTGCTCACGTTAAATTCCATCAGCCATTTCCTGGACCACTCTCCCAACCTGTCTAGATCCTTCTGTAGCCTCCCCACTTCCTCAGTACTACCTGCCTGTCCACCTAACTTCGTATCATCGGCAAACTTCGTTAGAATGCCCCCGGTTCCCTCATCCAAATCATTAATATATAATGCGAACAGCTGTGGCCCCAGCACCGAATCCTGCGGGACACCGCTCGTCACCGGCTGCCATTCTGAAAAAGAACCTTTTATCCCAACTCTCTGCCTTCTGTTAGATAGCCAATCCTCAATCCATCCCAGCAGCTCACCTCGAACACCATGGGCCCTCACCTTGCTCAGCAGCCTCCCGTGTGGCACCTTATCAAAGGCCTTTTGAAAGTCCAGATAGACCACATCCACTGGGTTCCCCTGGTCTAACCTACTTGTTACCTCTTCAAAAAATTCCAACAGGTTTGTCAGGCATGACCTCCCTTTACTAAATCCATGTTGACTTGTTCTAATCAGACTCTGCTCTTCCAAGAATTTAGAAACCTCATCCTTAATGATGGATTCTAGAATTTTACCAACAACCGAGGTTAAGCTGATTGGCCTATAATTTTCCATCTTTTGCCTTGATCCTTTCTTGAACAAGGGGGTTACTACAGCCATCTTCCAATCATCCGGGACCTTTCCTGACTCCAGTGACTCTTGAAAGATCTCAACCAATGCCTCTGCTAATCAGTCACATAGCAGAAATTTCAAAAAGAATATATGTTTTTGTTACAAAACAAATTGCTGGAAAAATGTAGCGGGTCTGGGAGAAAGCAGAATAAACATTTCAGATCCACTGACCCATGTTCAGAAGTGTTTTGTTGTTTTTTTTGTGTATTATTTGTTTAGATGGGTCTATGAACTTATTTACAATGTGGAAACCTAAAGAAAGCTATATTTCCTCAGACAGCTGACATTTTTAACAACTTCTCACATTTTACATTACATTCCTCTGTGAAATCAGAAAAGGATTATAAATCATAAACTTTCACTGCTCCAAATGTTCAAAACTTAATTTGCATCCTTTAAAGTCTAGGTGGAAACCAAAGCCCACAAAAGATAACCTGGAACCTGGTAACTGAAGAAAGTTCAAAGACAAGCACAGTTGCATATTGACTGATGATGACTTAAAACTCAATTCCATAGTTTGTAAGGGACTACAGATATTTATGGAAGAATCAAGGTAACTTTAGTTTTGGTTGTCAGGATACGACTCAGACTCTGATTGTCTATGCTGGTTTTCTTGGGCAATTTGCCGAAAAATGTGTTGCGGGAAAAGCGCAGCAGGTCAGGCAGCATCCAAGGAGCAGGAGAAATCGACGTTTTGGGCATAAGCCCTTCTTCAGGAATGAAAGCCCTGAAGAAGGGCTTATGCCTGAAACGTCTATTCTCCTGTTCCTTGGATGCTGCCTGACCTGCTGCGCTTTTCCAGCAACACATTTTTCAGCTCTGATCTCCAGCATCTGCAGTCCTCACTTTCTCCTTCTTGGGCAATTTGCCTGATTTTGGCATCAGCGTTGTGTGAAAGAAACTGCTGAATGTTAAATGCAGATTTGTCTCAGGGCAACTGGAATTGCCTTACTCATTTATATCAGTTTAACAATATTATACTGGAAACAGTAAAACCCTACAACATTCGCCAGACCAGAATGAATTAATCACCATCAGAAATTTCTGCTAATTGTGATCCAAAAATGAAGGCTGCCTTTTTGACTACAAGGGCCCTAATAGAGATGTTTGTAAAGGACTTAAATGATTTTATGGAACTGATTACAGTAGAACCATCTAATAAGAAAACAGGTTTGTATTTTGTTTTACAGAAAGTCATTGTTTCAGTAAATATTTGGTCACATTTTTGGTTTTATTAATCAAACTTCATCAAATTACCACTTCTAACATATCAATAAATATGTGTATATGTTTTAAAAAACACCTTTAAAAAAATCTAATGCATTAGTTTATGGCAGAGTTTGCATTTGTCACCATGCAAATTATTTTGAATATGAATTTGTAATTAGAAATGACTATCAAAGTGGACTCAACTTATGTAGGAATTGCAGATTGCATCTAAAGCACCCCCAACCAGTTCCAGCTCACTACTAATACATATGTAGGTCATGTGTTAACCAAAACAAAGTCACATTCTTATTTAGATAAACATAGAAAATCAGCACTTTATTAAGCTCAGTCATATTGGATGTCTGTTGTTTCTGTTCAGCAGATTCATACCTGATTGCAAAACATTTGTGTTCAAATAGAGTTAATATTTACAATTAAATGGTCTCATATTTTGTAGGAACCCCAGGGAAGGATGCAATTAAAGAGCAGGCTTTTCATCTGTGGCCTCAAATTTGGCTCTCCAGTCTGTACATAGTCTGCAGCTTCATTTGAACATTTGCAAGCTCTAATGATTAAGTACTCACTGCAGGTATTATAATGGTAATTATTTATGAATAAACTCCAGGGGGATTGGAAAAAAAATGAAATGTAGAAGGTTGAATTTAATAATGAGTTTTTGCATTCATGGAAAATTTCATATCGCAGTTCAAATCCCTCAGATTATCAATGGCCACAAAATATATGTGTTCAATGCCTTTTGCTTTGTATATCACTGATCAAAGCATTAGCAATGGATTACTCACAATCCTTATAATAACATTTCCAGAGATACATGTCTGTGTTAAAATACATTTCCTGTTAAGATACAGACTTACTTTTCAACTTCAGCATTCTCCATCTTCTATAATTACTCTTTATGACCTAGATTTTTCAACTGGTGATAGCCATCTTGGGTAGGTTTATAATTTAGTTGCACACATATAACTTGAAAAGAGGCAGTTAATATAATATTCTTTGTCTCATTGCGTTGCTGATACATGAAAAAACATTTTTATTTCAGAACATTCTTACGACACCTTCAACGCCACAAAGCTGTAAAAGGGAGCTGAATCATGTGACACTGCATCACTTCCTGCGATGGTGTATACTATTTCATCACACAACCAGATTCAACCACCTAGACTACAAGTAAAAGAGCAAACCTGATGTCATTGTAAGATTCTATTTGAATAAATGCAGCAAAAGCTTGATTTAAAATCAAACATTTCAATACAAATAAAATCATGGGACCCAGAAATATTTAAATCAGTTATTGGGATGTGACATTGCATTTGACAGATAATTTAAATGTATTTGGAAAGATTGATTTTTATTGTGCACACTGTCACAAAGCTGGTCCCTTTTTTTGAAAAACTTCCTCTTCTCAAGATACTGTATCCTTGATTTTTTTTCAGAGGGGTATTAAACTTCTCCCGGTTGCAATTAGACTGGTTTGGTACAGAGATTAAAGGGTATTGAGAGGCCTCTTTGTTTACATTTAAACAGATGAGACTTCAGGTCAAAGTGGTCATATTTTCAAAGTGACTTATATAACAAAAGGGGAGCAGTCAGCTCTCCAGCTGAGCAGTTCAGTGCAGAACTAGTTAGGACTTCAGCTGTATGTGAACAGGCTCTCTCTCTTTCTGTCCTTCTAACTTCAACCTGTAAGCATCTGTTCCATTTTTTACCCTTTTTTTAAGGCAGTTTGCTTATTGGGACTGTTGTGCATATTTGGAACAGCATAATTAAGTCTAATTTGGAGAGACTGAGTTCTGGAGAGGTTCTTTATTCTGTTCTTTGTCTTTCATTGTGTAATTTTGTGAATAAATTTCTGTCTGTTTTAAAACCTAGTAGTCAACCTAGTTAACTTACTCTGGGTAATTTTCACTTACTGAAACAAATTGCAAAGTTATGGTCTGGGCTGCCTGCTTAAGAATGTTTGGAGTGGTCTGGCCTGAAAGCTTCTTATTGTCCTTCAAACATAGTACACTTTGATACTTGATAGTCACACACTCTATTTCAAATGATTATTTTGTGCTTGGATTCCTATTCTGATTATGATATCTTCAGGAAGACAAAGAGCTTCACAATTAACTTATTTTTATAACAAAAATAGTGCTGCTTTTGTTGTTATGCATGAATGCAGCTTGGTCCCACAAAAAGCAGATGTTTGTGGCAGTGTTCATTGTGAGAGGAATGTTCACCAGTGCAACTATCAGCTCTCCTTTAAATGGTCCCATGGAATATTTATGTCTGTGTAATCAGGCACGTGGGGGATCACTTTTACATTTCACCTGAAGAGCATAACTTCAGCAAAGCAGCTCCACACTCTCCTAATATGTCAGCTTTAAATTCTGTGCTCAAATCTTGGAGTAGGCCTTGAGACTGATGTTGTGTTATGAATTATAGTCACTATGCCTGTATACCTTTCAGAGACATGCTCATGATATCATTAGCATATCATAGCATATGACTTGAGACAATAAAGACCTTATACTCCATCTTCCCCAGCGATGACTCAAAGCACAACATGCTTAGAAATTTGCTACTCTGTTCTGTTGTAATCTTATATCTTAATGCAGCCCATTTAAGTGCCTGTAAATGTTTTTGTTGTTTGTACTAATGAGCTGTAATAAATGTCTATTGAATTCTTCATTACCACAATATACACACCTAGTTTTTTTTATGCTATGAGTGATATGATAAGCACTGATATATCTAGTAACACAACAGGCTGAAGGCAAAAATCACATGATTTGCAAAGTTCGGTCTTGGAGGTGAGAATGGCACCAACAATACCAAACTAGAGCTTTCTGATGGGAAACAGTGGCATAGTGATAATGTTTGCTTGTATTCACTGTGGAATAATGGATATTGTTGGCTGGGCAAGCATTTATTGTTAGAGTTGCCTTTGAGAATGTGGTGGTGTCATTGGACCAGTAATACAGAGACCAGATAATAAGTATATAAGTTAGTTCACTGAGCTTGAAGGTTTGTCAGTGAGCTAACTTACATACTTATCATCAATCTGAACGACAAGTCTTCTCAAAAATAGTTTCAGATAATGTTCTGGGACAAGGTTTTAAATTCTACCTTAAAGAATATTTGAATACAATAAAAAATCTAGAATTAAAAGCTAACCCAATGCCAACATGTAACATTGTTATTAAAAAATAACTATCACATTCACTGATGTCCTTAAAGCAAGGGCTTGAAATGGTTCAGAAAAGATTTACAAGGATGTGGCCAGGGTTGGAGCGTTTGAGCTATATGGAGAGGCTGAATAGGCTGGGGCTGTTTTCCCTGGAGCATCGGAGGCTAAGGGGTGACCTTATAGAGGTTTATAAAATTATGAGGGGCATGGATAGGATAAATAGACAAAGTCTTTTCCATGGGGTGGGGAGTCCAGAACTAGAGGGCATAGGTTTATGGTGAGAGGGGAAACATTTAAAAGAGACCTAAAGGTAACCTTTTGCACACGAAGGGTGGTGCGTGTATGGAATGAGCTGCCAGAGGAAGTGGTGGAGGCTGGTACAATTTCAACAATTAAAAAGCATCTGGATGGGTATATGAATAGGAAGGGTTTAGAGGAATATGGGCCAGGTGCTGGCAAATGGGACTAGATTCGGTTTGGATATCTGGTCAACATGGATGAGTTGGACCAAAGGGTCTGTTTCTGTGCTGTACATCTCTAGCACTCTATGAGTCGATCAGTCATTCTTACTTGGGAGAAAATGAGGACTGTGGATGCTGGAAATCAGAGTCGAGAGTGTAGTGCTGGAAAAGCATAGCAGGTCAGGCAGCATCCAAGGAACAGAAGAATTGACGTTTCAGTCATAAGCCCTTCATCAGGAAAGATTCCTGATGAAGGGCTTATGCCCGGAACATCGATTATCCTGTTCCTCAGATGCTGCCTGACCTGCTGTGCTTTTCCAGCAACACACTCTGTCATTCTTACCTGGTCTTGCTACATGTGACCCTCGATCCACAGCAATGTTGTTGACTCTTAAATGCCCTTTGAAATGGACCACAAAGCCTTTTAACAGCAATTAGGGATGGGCAACAATTGCTGGTCCAGGCAATGGTACTCATATAGTCAATTAGATGCAGTACCTACCAGCTTTGCATTTTCCTGATACACTGGTTAGCTTTTCTTTCTCACAGTAGTGGCCTGGAGGACATGGTAGGCAACTGTCCAAACTTTGGGTCATTGGCTCTGGGTTATAATAACCTCTAGGACAGGGAAACTCTGTAGAATGCTTTGTTCCTGGAAGAAAGAAAAAAGTTTTATGTTCAGTTATGAACTGCCGTGCCATTGAATATACTATCATCAGATTAATCTTATTGAATTTCTAACCCAAACAATGATAATGTACAAATTCCATTAATTGAAGATCCCAACAAAATCACTCCATCTTGCACTAATACAATATCAGTGTCAAATTAATATGTCAATATTTTATAAAGAGAAAAGAACTGCACATGCTGGAAATCTGAAACAAAAATAGAAGTTGCTGGAGAAACTCTACAGGTTGGCATCTGTGGAGAAAAAGCAGAGTCAATGGTTCAGAACTTGCACACTTCTTGTTAGCTTGACCTTCGTCTCCCTCTTGGTTTATCATCAACAATCCCTTTGCTGGTCATTCCTTTTCTCATTCTCTTTCTCTTTCAACATCATCTTCATATATTCTATTCCCTCCTCTCCACTCCACCTCTTTAGCATAAATAAGACTCTTTCCCAGCTGCTTTCAGTTCTGAAAAGGATCACTGGACCTGAAATGCTGACTCTGTCTTCTCTCCACAGAAGCTGCCAGATCTGCTGATTTTCTCCAGCAATCTTTGATTTTACGTCAATACTTTACTTCCATGTTATTTCCTTTCTTGTTCCAAAAATTTCCATCGTGCATGTGGATTAATTCACTCCCTGCAACTGAGTTCAGTTCAACTAATCTGCTAACATGACGATTATGTCATAGTTTACTTGCATAACTAATAGGATTTCAACAGGCATTCACATATAAATGAAGTGACAATCACAGAACGTTCACAGATTACAGAACATCAGTGAAGTGCAACAGAGTATCCAATAAGGCGAGCTTCCATTTGTCATGAACACACCACATTTCGTTGCTTTCCAACTGTGCAGATAGAGAGATAATCTGTAATTCTCACACAAAAACATAAAGTGCTGGAGAAACTTAGCAGGTCTGGCAACATCTGTAAAAAGAGAATTGACATTTTGATTCCAATGATTCTTTATTAGCAACTGAGAAAAGTTCCTATTTATGCTGAAGATAGTGTTGGGGAGAAGTGAGCAGAATATATGGAGACATGCTGAAAGAGAGAGAAAGAAAAGGAGGCAAACAAAGAGATTTCTAATGATAAGCCGAGATAAAGGCTGTTAACAAAAAGTGTGAATGGTTGTAAATGGGTTAGTTGTGCTGGGGTCAACCCATATAAAACAGATCCTCGGAGTGTGGGGATAGGTAATAAACATGGAGGAAGGTGTTCATATTCTATTAAACTAAATGTTGAATCCTAAAGGCTGTAAGGTACCTAGGCCTAAGATGAGGTGTTGTTCATTCAGTTCATATTGAGCTTCACTGGGAGACTGCAGCACTCTGTTAACACGGAAACACAGTGGTATATTGAAGTGGTTGACAACTGGAAGCTCAGGATTAATTTTTACAGCTAGGGCTTAGCTATTAAAAAGTGGTCACCCAATCAGTGTTTCATTACTGCAATACTGTATAGAGGTAACTTCTTTGTGAGCACTACATACTGCACTGAATAATGGCAGCTAATTCACCTAGAAACAGTGTTTGGGGCCTTGGATAGTGAGGGGGCAGAGAGTAAATGCACCGTCTCCACATATTCTATTCATTCCTTCCTCCCACAAATCCCGGCATCAGCATAAATCCCTCCCTTTCCCAGTTGCTTTTCATTTCTGATGAAGGGTCACTGGACTCATAATGTTAATCCTGTTTTTCTCTGTGCAGATGTTGCCAAACCTATTCAGTTTTTCGAGCACTTTCTGTTTTAGTTTCAGATTTCCAGCATCCACAGTTCTTTGTTTTACTTCTGTAATTCTCACCGTTGGGACAGTAAAATCCTGCAGGACAGGGAAAGTCACTGTAAGTGGTAGTATTCTGTGGACAGAAATATCCTGGAGGACAGGAGAAGCATCTGGCTTGTCCACTTGCGTTATTGTATGTCCCAGCTGGACATGGAATTGGTTGGATAGTGCCTGCTGAGCAATAATGACCTACAGGACAGAGGCCTCCTGTGTCGCCTGCACCTACAATTAGAATAGCATTTTAAACACAAACATAAAATATCCATGTATTGCTACCTACTTCCTAGTTGAGTGTACGATCTAGGTAAGATCAACAAAAGAAATAAAACCCAACGACAAATTAAGATAGACACCATTTTGTGGTTCACAACCTATCAAACAAGGATTCATAAAAGGTTAGAAATTACAAGACAATTGTCAACTGCTTGTATTGATAGTCATAGCCCCAACATTGATTGCTTGTGTTGAATTGCAGAACCGCTATGTACGATTAGTTACACGTTAAGTTGCAGAATTTACTTTTGCCCGTTTTGTCTATTGAAAATTATGCCAGGTTGGAAGCAGAGTGCAGCAATTGGAACCAGGGTCAGGTGGATCTCATAGACGATGAGATCCTTGATTGGGGTCATTACCTGGACCAATCGGGAAGCACTGGCTGACAGATATTCACAGGAAATTCAGAGCCCGTGTGTCCCTGGAAAAGGAGCACGCAATGTCCACCAACATCCTCAAGATTTTCAGGGAAAGTTGGGCACCGCAGGGAGTGGAATGTATTATTTCCCCATCCAACTTTATTTTGATTTAATCCCTGCCCTCCCCTTCACTGTTTGATCACACAGCATTGCCCTTTGATGTGAAGGACATTGCTTGTCACTGGCCACTTGGGTGTTTCCTCTCTTTCTGGTGGTGGAATACAAATAAAGATTTACACACTTGTTGTTTTTCACTGTGTCCAACACCTGCACACACATGACATGGGCGCTGGATAAAAAGTAAGCACTACAATTGTCAGGTGGTGGCGTGGGGGAAAAGGGGGAAAAAAGACAAAAAAACTACTGGAAATTCAGAAGGCCTCCTCAGGCAAGGGACTGGCTTTGAGCTGGCTGTCAGAGGCCATGTACTGTACAGATGTAATTAAAGCTGAAAATGTGTTGCTGGAAAAGCGCAGCAGGTCAGGCAGCATCCAAGGAACAGGAGAATCGACGTTTCGGACATAAGCCCTTCTTCAGGAATGAGGAAAGTGTGTCCAGCAGGCTAAGATAAAAGGTAGGATTAAAGGATGACTTGATGATGGTATAATGGCCCCTGTGCAGTTATTTCACAGAGTTAGTTACCTGTGTTAAAGATAATCAGGTAGAATTACCATGGTTCCAGATGACTGCACCCTCATTAGAGAGAAAGAGAGAGAGAGCTGACTGGTGGTGAGCTTAACCTGAGTGTCACCTTAAATCAGGCCAGTGGTAATGCTGAGAAGCTAGAACTTTTATTGTGACTTTAGCCACTGTGGGAAATGGACCCTACGCTGTTGCTGTCACTTAAATGCAAACAAATGTCCAGCTAAATAACTTCCTGAAAGGTAATAATGGAATGTCAATGCAGCATTTATTTGTTCAGATTTTAATTCTTGGTTTTCTGTACGCAGTCTGAAATTTCTGCTGTTGCAGGTACTCCCTAACATGTATTTGAAAATCAAGAACAGCAATGTCTTCAAAGTGAAATATGACAATTCATTAGGAAGATTGTCTGCGGATATACCAGTTTTATAAATCATTTTCAAGAGCGTGTAAGAAAACAACAAAATTGATCATTCAACATTCTACTAGCTCCATTTAGCTAAAAACTAATAGTAGGAATCAATGTTCTCTTTTTGATATCAGGAGTCAGCATAATTGTTAGTTCATCACCAGATGATCCCAACCTAAAAGTAGAACCCATCCTACAAATCTAGTCTAAGGGTTTTAGAAGAAATTGAAAAGCTATTGAGAACATGCTGTAATATTGTAACTAGTATGACTTTTGATGCTGTAGCATAGCTATGTGTTCAACCTGCAACATACTTATGGCATTTAATACCCCAAGTTCAAATGCTGAGCTTGGGATCCAACTCACAATGAATCTTGGGAAGTAGATGTCAGTTCTATTTTTTTCAGTATTGTGTGGCATCCAGGAGTTAATTTCAAGACATAAATTACTAATAACTTTGTGATCTACTTTTCTTCAGTTTAAACAAAGACAAGTAAGTGTATTAATCATACTTCAAAGATTTTAGCTGGGATTTTCCATTGACCACACACTTGTTTTTCCAGCGTAGATGGGAGTTATTCATGTGGATACTGTGGAAACCCCATTCAGACTTCAAAGAAATTGTCTGAAAAATTCAGTATTCAGCTGGGAATTTCCTTACTTTTGAAAAAGATCTGTAAGTACACATCTTAATTGGAAAGCTCAGAGACTTCTGCTGAATTAAGTAGTTAAGAGTTAAACTATTAACCTGGTTGTCTAACTCCTGGGTAATGATTCAAATAACTCCATACTTACTTCACACACCCTCAATCACACATGGTCCAGACACCCAACACTCACTAGACCTTGAGCAGAGACACCCTTTCACCTCAGGCCTGACACCCCCATCACTCCAACCAATGGACCAGTCAACCCCTACCCAGCCATGCCAACCTGCCCAAACCCCATCCCTTAACCTGGTCACCTTGTACCATGGTACCCAATCCACTTGTCACCCCATCCAGCTGGCACTCAGCCTCCTAACAACTTTGCATCTTAACCTGATTCACTTGGTACCCTACCCACCTCGAACCCCAATTACCAGCGCCCCTCCCCTCTCCCCACCTGGCACCTTACCTTCCCAGAATCCTTACCTTAAACACTTACCCTTTGATAGCAACTGTCAGAGTGGCTGTCTGTGATGCTGGACCTATAAGTTTCAGAAAATGGCAACTGACCTTTCCTCACTCAAGTATTCTATAGTGCAAGGGAAGGTGATGGCCTAGTGGTATTATCACTGGGCTATTAAGCCAGGACGTGCTCAAGGGAACCCAGGTTTGAATCATGGCAGATGGTGGAATTTGAATTCAATAAAAATCTGGAATTAAGAATCTAATGATGACCATGAAGCAGTATCAATTGTTAGGAAAAACCCATCTGGTTCACTTACGTCCTGTGGACATGAAAGTCACCATCCTAACATTGTCTGGCCTACATGTTGCTCCAAACCCAGAGCAATGTGGTTTATTGTTAACCCCCACACTCTGAACAATTAGGGATGGACAATAAATGCTGGCCTAGCCAACGATGCCCTTTCTCCTTGAATGAATGAAGAAAAGGGACCTATCCAAATGGATATATTCCACATTTCTGAAGGAGTCCTAATTGGAATCTCTTGGCAGAAACGTAAGCTCCTTTACCATGTAAAGTGAAAGGAGTAGAGGGACAATCTGCAAGATATTGCCACTTCTCAGAGAATCTAGCCTCTTATTTCTTAGAAACATCTGAGATTTGATTACTTTCGAATCTCCTCTGGCTTAACATGAAGGATCTAAACATTTTGTATTTGTTTATTACCTTAAATTGGATGAAATTACCTTTGAAGCATTAGTCTTTCTAAAAACAAGTTTAATTTATCAATATTTGGTGGTTGCCAATTGAAATATGAAACCAATACCAACAATTCAAACCATACATAATATTATATAATATATAATTGACTTAATAAAAAGTCAATCAATAATAAATGTTTTAGAATTGATTTACCCAGTGGTCTTGGTGTTGTAGCAGCTGCCAAACAAAAGAAACCTGGGTCACAGGACCCTGAAGGCTTGATCAGGCCTGTAGATCCGCAATACATCCCTGGACTACAAACAGTGCAGTTAGAAACCATGGACAAGTACAATCTGTGACATGGAGAAGAAAAAAACCCAGATAGAAAATCATGAGTAATGTGGATTAATCTCAGTTTACTGTCATAATCTAGCCACAATTGTGTACAAAGTTGCATTTTGACCTGAGTTAGTGTCAAGAGTGTGTTGCTGGAAAAGCACAGTAGGCCAGGCAGCATCCGAGGAGCCGGAGAATCAATGTTTTTGGGCATAAGGCCTTCATCAGGAATGAGGTTTGCGGGTTGGTGCTGAGTGATAAATGGGAGGAGGTAAGGTTGAGGGGAGGTAGCTGGGAAAGTGATAAGTGGATGAAGATGAGGGAGAAGGTGATAGGTCAGAGGGGGCAGTGATGGACAGATCCAGAGGGCGGTGCTGAGTTGGAGGCTTGGAGGGGATTGTGATAATGTGGGGGGGGGAGGGGAATGAAGAAGCTGTTGAAATCCACATTGTTCCCATGTGGCTGCAAGGTCCCAAGGTGAAATATGAGACATTCTTCCTCCAGGTGTCAGGTGGTAACATTTTGGCGGTGGAGGAGGCTCGGGACCTGCATGTCCTTGTCAGAATGGGAGGGAGAATTGAAGTGTTCAGCCACGGGGCGGTGGGGTTGGTGGGCACAGGTGTCCCAGAAATGTTCCCTGAAATGAGCAAGTTGGCATCCTGTTGCCCCGAGGTAGAGGAGACCACACCGGGTGCAATGGATGCAGTAGATGACATTGGTAGAGGTACAGATGAATTTCTGGCTGATGTGGAATGATCCGTTGGGGCAATCGATAACATCACTTCCGACCCCATTGCCACCGCACGGCCCGCAGCCACTGCCGACCACACTACCTCTGAGATTGCCGTCCATCCAACCACCTCTGCGACTGCCAAGAAGACTACCGCCGTTCTGACCGCCGCAGGATCCATTGGTGTCGCTAGATTCACCAGCACAGACGCAGTACCTACCTTGCATGTTCTTCCGCCCTTGCAGTTGCTGCCGCAGCAGCCACTTCCGCCCCACTAGAAGCCTCTATTGCTGACATCACTTCAGTCTCCAGTGATGTAACCAGCCAAGAACCAAACCAAAACTTTGGCCTCATTGCTAGTGATGCCACTTCCTCCCCTGTTAACACAGCCATAGCACCATTTCTGCCCCCTTTGTGAGCGTCACTTTGGTTGGTGACATCACTACTGACCCTATAACCACGCCCACCCAAGCTATAGTCTCCGCCCCCACCTCGAGCTCCAGGTCCTAGCTCCTATCCATGCCATGTCTTCACCATTCTCCCAGACCTCCCCCTCACTGAGGATGAACGTTTTGTCCTCAGTAAAGACCTCACTTTTATCCCTCAACAGTCCCAGATTAATGAGTTTGACATACACTGCGACCTTGAATGTTTCTTCTGCCACCTTCACCTCCATGTCCAGTTTTTCAACCAAGACACCCACCCACCCACCAAGGACCCTTTCTCCTGTCTCCAACACACCCCATCCATGTAGACACCCCAAGTCGGCCTGTTACCCGCCCTTGACCTCTTCATTTCAAATTGCCGCTGTGACTTCGACTGCATCAACCTGTCCACCCCCCTTCCCCACTCCAACCTCTCACCCTCATAACGCGCAGCCCTCCACTTCCTCCGCTCCAACCCCAACTTCAACATCAAACCCGCAGACAAGAGGAGTGCAGTCGTAGTGTGGTGCACCAACCTCTACACCGCTGACGCCAGGTGCCAACTCGCAGAAATCTCATCCTATTGTCCCCTAGATCATGACCTCACCTCCCATCACAAGCCATCATCTCCCAGACCATCCACAACCTCATCACCTCTGGGGATCTCCCATCCACAGCCTCCAACCTCATTGTCCGAGAAACCCCCACTGCCCAATTCTACCTCCTTCTCAAGATTCTTCAAACCTAACTGCCCTGGTTGACCCATTGTCTCAGCCTGCACCTGTCCCACCGAATTCATCTCTTCCTACCTTGACAACGTCCTGTTCCCCCTTAGTCTAGGAACACCCCACCTATGGTTGTGACATCACCCACGCCCTTCAACTCCTCCAAAATCTTTGTTTCTCTGGCCCCAAACGCCTCATCTTCACCATGGACATCCAGTCCCTGTACACACCAATTCACCACGACAAAGATCTCCAAGCCCTCCTTTTCTTCCTTTCAAGCCGTCCCAACCAGTACCCTTTCACCGATACCCTCATCTGCCTGTCCTCACCCTCAACAACTTCCAATCCTCTCACTTCTTCCAAACCAAAGAGGTAGCCATGGGCACCCCCATGGGACCCAGCTAGGCCTGCTTCTTTGTTGGATACGTGGAACAGTCCATCTTCCACAGTTACACTGGCACAAACCCCTACCTGTTCCTCCACTACATCGATGACTGTATTGGTGCCATCTCATGCTCCCAAGAGGAGGCTGAACAGTTCATCAACTTTACCAATACCTTCCACCCTGACCTTAAATTAACTTGGATCATCTCGGAAACCTCCCTCCCCTTCCTGGAGCTCTCCATCACCGTCTCTGGCTTTTGACTAACCACAGACATTTACTACAAGCCCACTGACTCCCACAGTGACCTAGAGTACACCTCCTTCCAACCTAGCTGCTGTAAAAAAAGCCATCCCTTATTCCCAATTCCTCCTCATCCGCTGCATCTGTTCCCAGGATGGCCAATTCCACCACAGAAAGTCCCAGATGTCCTTTTCCTTCCACGATCGCAAGTTCCCTTCCCACGTGGTTGACAATGCCCTCCAGCCCATCTCCTCCACTTCAAACACCTCTGTCCTTGAACCCCACCCCTCCAACTGCAACAAGGACAGAACCTCTCTGGTCCTCACCTTCCACCCCACCAACCTCTTCATATATCACACCATCCTCCGCCACTTCTGCCATCTCCAAACAGACCCCACCACCAAAGATATATTTCCCTCTCCACTCCTATTAGCATTTCAGAAAGACCATTCCTGCCACAACTCTCTCATCAGGTCCACACCCCTCACCAGCCCACACCCCACTCCTGGCACCTTTCCTTGCCACTGCAGAAAGTGCAAAACCTGTGCCCTCACCACTCCTCTCACCTCCGTCCAAGGCTCCAAGGGATCCTACTACATCTGCAAGAAATTTACCTGTACTTCTACCAATGTCATCTACTGCATCTGGTGGTGCACCTGGTGTGGTCTCCTCTACATCGGGAGACAGGACGCCTTCTTGTGGATTGTTTCAGAGAACATCTCTGGGACACCCGTACCCACCAACCCCACCGCCCTGTGGCTGAACACTTCGACTCCCCCACCCACTCTGTCAAGGACAAGCAGGTCCTGCACCTGCTCCACCGCCAAACCATTACCACCCGATGCTTGGAGGAAGAACGCCTTATATTCCGCCTTGTGACCTGGCAACCACACGGAAAAATTTCTCCTCCCCCCACAGTATCCCAGTCCCAAGCCTCCAACTCAGCACCGCCCTCTGGACCCGTCCATCACTGCCTCCGCTGACTGATCACCTTCTCCCTCCCCTTCATCCACCTATCGCTTTCTCAGTTACCTTCACCCAAATCCCACCCCCTCCCATTTATCTCTCAGTCCCGACCCACAAGCCTTATTCCTGATGAAGGACTTATGCCTGAAATTTTGATTCTCCTGTTCCTCAGATGCTGCCTGACCGGTTGTGCTTTTCCAGCACCACACTCTCAACACTGATCTCCAGCATCTGCAGTCTTCACTTTCTCATTTTAACTAATTCTGTTAGTCAGTCAATCAAACAAGGCAACAAACAAATCCTACTCTCGAATTTATCCACATTACACAACATAATATCATGCATGATGAAAAGTTACAGAAATGCACTTAAAATAGTTTGTTTTCCACAATTCTAAAATTGAGAAAAGAGATGTCAAGTAGAATGTTTTTAACTAAAAGATTTGGTTATAATAATTAGAAAATTGATTAACATGACTATTTGAAGCATTATTGATCAGGAAAGTGATGAAAGATATTGGTGAAAAACTGGCTGGGTAAATGTGTCCTATTAATAGACTGTGGATGCACTAACATAGGTTTTCTAAATATTCTTGTGTTCACTAAAGCTGTTCTTATAATATACAAGATCTTTGCCAGCACTGTCATGAATGACATACAACTGACTGAAACATGAAGATAAATCTACTGGATTTGAAAAGACTGCTCGAGCATTTGTTAGTGAGCTTGCTGGTTGTCATATTCATTGTCTGAATGTAGTGTTTGCACAAGGTGATTTGGCTTTGCATGGGTATTGCAGTTATAGTCTGCATGAAGGCAGAATATGGTATCTGATCCCATAACAATATGAAATTACATGTAAAACCTTGGAGAAAGGCATCTCAGCCGACACCACTTCAGAGATAGCTTGGGCCTGAATATCTGATTTGTTGTTTTAATTTATATGTCTTCGTAGTGGTGTTTTCAGTGCAACTAACAGATTTAGTTTGGATGGTGGTGCTTGCAAATAAATCAGGAACTAGTTACTCTGTTAATGACATTGCAGCATTTAAAAGGAGCTCTTTACATATATTTTGGAAGATACATATTAAACTTTGTAAACAAAAATATTTGAACGAAATAGATCAATAGTGCAATGGCATCAGCACATCTATTTTGTTGATAAAAAATCATATTTAATTCCAAGGGAAATATCTGAAAAGTTCACATTTCACTTTTGACTGTATCTGCTACAACTCCACCCTCCACAAGTCATCAAGGTCTTTGAACATGTCCTTTCAGCTTTTCTATAAAAGGTGCTTACCGTAACTTGTTAATATAAACTAAAAAGATAGTAGAATCAACAATCAGACTGCTGATTTTGAATGCCAATATATTTTGGTTAATAAAAGTTTATTATAGTTGCAAGTGAGCCTTCACTTTTCTATTATCATGTAGTCAGAATAAGAATCAGCAAGAAGGCTTATTTTGATAGCTACTTCATACTGCCTGTAAAATCATTCATTATCTCTAGCATTTATAGATGAAATATTTTACTTACTTGTCAGAGTATGTACCCATGGGACAGGACAGAGGCACACTTGTGCCAACTGGGCAATAGTGTCCCATTGGACAGGGCTCTCCTACTCCTGTATTGATGTTACCATTTGGGTTTTCAACATCTACACCTAATTAGAGTGACAATAAAAGGCTTTGTTATTTCTGAGCACTACATCCCCAGTAGGTGGAGACAGGTGGTTACTTGAAACCAACTTCATTCCCGATTAGTTTGTCATTACCTGTCACATCTTAAACACTATAAGTATATCAAATACAGACATGCTTAAGTATATTAAAATATGTTGTCGAAAGGTAAACATGAATGGACAACTATATTTATTCATCTACCATATGCAGTGTTTTATTTCAGCTTACAGTTGATGAAATAGACTTGCTTCCCTGAATTAGAAGCAAAGATAATTAATTCACTAGCTACTTTGATTACACAAGAGTAAATATTCCCTCAAACTCTGCTATGTTTGCCTTATATTATTCTTGGCAAAATATCGATTTTGTTTTTAAAAATAAGATAAGAATATAAAAAAAACTGTGACTTTACAGACTCGGCATCAGCTGGTGTTTTGTGACCAACTCTGTGCACTACATTTCAGAAAAGGTGGAAAGACTTGAGAAAGAGAATGGATGAGTAATATTGCCATGTTGCTAGCGATCACGGACATTTGTGATGAGGAACATTTGGAACAGTTAAAGTTGTTCTCCTTAGAGCAGAGAAAGTTAAGAAGAGACCTCAGAGAGGTTTTGATGAATGGTGAGGGGAGGATAAAAATGATTTTGTGTGGCAAGTAGATAAATAACTAAAAGGCATAGATTCAAGCAATTGGCGAAGGAGGTAGTGATGAGAAGAATTATTTTCCACATTCAGCTGAAATGGTCCAGCTGAAAAGAAGATGGCAGTTGATCCAATCACTAATTTTAAAAGGGAATAGGACATACAATGAGGATGAGGGATACAAAAGGTGGTGAGTAAAATGTGGAGATAAGCATGTCAGCTCTTTCACGGAATCAGCACTGGTATGGTGGATCAAATAGGATCCTTTCTCTGCCGATAAAGTTTACTGCTCCATGATTTTCATTCATCACTTGGCCTTGACCGTAGTTACACAAACACAAAAATCAGCTGAAATCCTTTTCAAACTTGCTGTCAGTACAAAAGCTCAGTGGTGATGTGTTCCTTAATTAAATGTTGAATGACATTGTTAAATGCATTCTTTTCATGCTTGTTCGGATTGGTCCCTCGACATAGTTATTGCACATTCTGCATAACTAACTGACAATCTGGATAAAATGTCAGTATCAGAATTGATTTTCTCCATGCACTCCACCTGTTAAGCAGTAGTATCCCTGTTGACAGGGTCCAGATGGAGCAGCTAATCCCCATGTGCCACAAAAAGTACCTTCAAATTAAAAACAAGTGTTGAAGAAGTGATATCAGAAATCATGAAATGTTAATGCAATTCAATAAATATAACTTGAATATTATGTTATTCGATAATTATTAATGAATATTATTCAGTCACATCCAGTGATTTTGCAGAAATTACAGAGGAACAATTAGGTTAATTGCTCTGCTGAGCAGAATCTTTATTTTCATGCATGAAGTAACAAGCTACCCAATTCATTGATCTCATAGATATTTTAATATAACAATCCCTTAAATATAAACCTATAATACACTCTTCAATTGCATATTCCTAACTGCTTCCAATGTGAAATTAATGTATGGAGCCTTAAACTACTTAGAAATCAACAGCATGTAACTGTCTCCTGTGCTGCACAAATTGGAAATATCACTTGGAGAATTTTGAGGTCTGCTGAATTGCTAGAATAAACAGTACCACAGACATTTGGGCTACTCTCTAATGTTTGGGGAAAGGAATACAGTTTGGTCTATCTAGGAAGAATTTAATCTACCTTAACCATGTTAGACTACTTGATCCAGTTAGTGTGACTAGATGTTTTTCTGTGGGGATAGACAACAGAGTCTTCTATAGTCCTAAACCAGCTTCTGGAGTGCAGATAATCATCAGTCCTGCTTATCAAGGGAGCACCTTTTTTATTAACTTGGAGATGGGTTGGTGGCCAATGAAGGAAAATGTACAGCTTCTCAAAGCAGCGGGGCCAATCTCATCATCTCCATCTTAAAAGCAGCAGCTACAAATCAATATAGCAATGTGCAATTGGGCAGATTAATTAGTAAGGTCACAGTAAAGTTTCCACAGGGAAACAATAACCATAATACAACTGAATTCCATGTTACATTTGAAAATGATACATTGCAATCACAAGAATCTTAAATAACGTCAATTATGTTAATATGAAGAAGGAACTAGAACATAGAACATAGAACAGTACAGCACAGAACAGGTCCTTCAGCCCACGATGTTGTGCTGACCACTGATCCTCATGTATGCACCCTCAAATTTCTCTGACCATATGCATGTCCAGGAGTCTCTTAATGTCCCCAATGACCCTGCCTCCACAACTGCTGCTGGCAACTCATTCCATGCTCTCACAACTCTCTGTGTAAAAAACCCGCCTCTGACATCCCCTATACTTTCCTCTAACCAGCTTAAAACTATGACCCCTCATGTTAGTCATTTCTGCCCTGGGAAAAAGTCTCTGGCTATCGACTGGTTAAGGTTGATTTGATAATAAAGGAACACAGGAAATTGGAGCTGGTACAAATTACCCACCATCCCCCAACATCTGCCTTGCCTCAGGAAGCTGCCTTCAAGTTGCAGACACTTGGAAGCTCATTGGAAAATCCTTACTTAAACAGTTCTTACTGAGCTTTCTTGGTTACCCATCATTTGTGCAGCTACCTATGTCAATACCACCACACCAACATTCCACTCCAGTCCTGCGTTAAAATGGGCTAGAGGCATGTTGGTGGGGGGCTATTTTTAGCTCTCACCATCCTCTGTTTCGAAGTCCTGGAGGGGGCTACAAAATTGTGCCCTAAGTGACCAGATTGGAAAATGTCCCAATTTCAAACTCAAGCATTCCACCTTTCTAATATTCATTCCATTAGTTAGACTGACCAGCTGGACACTGCAGGCACTGCTCCACTTTGCTCTGTCCCATTGCTGGATTGTAGGTTCCTGGTGGGCAAGGTAGATGGTTCCATCCTGTGTTCTTTGTGCAGTAATGGCCTTCTGGACAAGGCCTTATTATATACCCTTCGACACAGTAAAACCCAGCAGGACAATCAAAGCACTTGCTCTGACCTGCAATCAATGTCAAATAAAGGGAAACAAAATGCTTTATGTTTAGATATTTGACAGTTTTCAATGATTATAACAGTACAACAAGAATTGGAGTAGTGGGCAGCAGGCAATGTGTTGGGACATCTAACTGACATGATGCTGCCTCTGAGTGAGGTTGTTACAGGAACAGTCATGCCAGCTATCCACCATATATCTACAGTAGCCAATTAGTGGCACCCAAAAGGTCACTTTGGACTGGATTGAAGAGGGGATCTTCCCAATGCCAGCTAAGATGCTCAGCTGAATCCTGGCAGAGAGCTGGAGACGGTCATCCAGTGGTGGGCCATGGGAGGACAGGGTTGCAAACAGGTCCATATTTCCTGTCAACTCATAACCACTCCACAATGATGGCCTGGTCATTGTGCTAATATTTGCTTTACTGATTTTTACTGTTTTCAAAGCATGTCTTCACCTTGAGATGTTGTCACTGCCCACTTCCCTTGCTGAGACTTCCAGCCAGCAGGAACCCTGAATGCTACATCAGTTGTAATTTATAAATCTGAGCCAGACACATTCTTGTTAAGCAAATGCATTAAGGGATTTAAGCCTAATGGAAATAATTGATATTAGGCCACAAACTAGCATTGCATGACAGACAAGCACAAGGGGGCTGAATGGTCTCTTCCTGTTTCTATGTTGCTGTGAATGCTCCCAGTGGTCCTCCTATCCATGCATCCTGCTCACTGTCTCTAATTGGACAGTGTTTCCAGAAGCAGCTTGTGAAACTTCCCCCTCCAGGAAGATTGCACTGGCAGGCTGACCTCAGCAACCCTTGGGACCAAGATCCAAAAAGATCAGACCCTTTGTGTGAAAAACCATAATGGTGAGATTCAACTCAATCACTTGAGTGCTGCTTTTCCAGAAAAATACAGGTTGGTATAAAAAGTGAGCAAATTTTATTTACTCACCTGTGACATTGTTATAAGAGCCATCTCCACATTGTAAAGGCATTGCTGTACCCTCTGGGCAGTAGTGACCCTCAGGGCACAAGTCACCTGTTTCTCCATCTAATGGCTTTGTGGTTGTAGTTCGCTCCTTGCAATAAAAACCTAAAGATGGTCATGAATAATTAATATGAAACACATAGGATGACATACAGTGCATTGCAACTTGAGGATGTTACAAGAAGGCAAGTGATCTCAATTATCCCCAATCACTGTAACAGAACGTTCCTACCTGGTGCACACAGTCTACTTGGTTGAGTCAGTGCCATACGATGGCAGGCATATCCAGGAGGGCATGGAAGACAGAATGTAATATCTTGGGCACCTGTGATGTTGTTCCATGTTCCTGTTGGACATGGTTTTTCAAAAGCATGTTTTGTTCCAAGAGGACAATAGTAACCAGCTGGGCAAACATCACCAAAGGACAATTCCACCTGGAAAAGAAAAAGAAAAACAGTTACAGGCATTCTAAACATTTTAAAGAAAATTGATATTGGACCCATCATGATTTGGAATCCAGTTGGATACTGGATTAAAAATAAAGACCTGAAGCAGCTCATTGGGGTTGAAATTACTCCCAGTTATAGCTCCATTCTAAATTACCTGATTGAGGTGAAAGACAAAGCCTGGTATGCAAAATGTGATTAAAAAATGTATTTTATGTTGAGATTCATGTTTTAAAATGCTTGACACCTACAATAATACAAAGCTTCTGAACTTAGGGATTGTGAGCTCAAGTAGGGTCATGAGCTGAAATGTTGGGGGTCATGGGTATTGAGGTGGCAGTGGATATGATGGAACTCTCACCAAGCTGTGTTCCTGCTCTAAGAGGCACATGCACTCAGAAGTCCATGTGTTCCACTATCGGCTCTCCCAGGTCTTTCACTCCATGTCCCCTAACTCCTACTCTCCCAGGTCTCTCACTCCCTGTGCCTAACTCCTACTCTCCCAGGTCTCTGACTCCCTGTCCCCTAACTCCTACTCTCCCAGGTCTCTGACTCCCTGTCCCCAACCCCTATTGTCACGGGCCTCTCATTGCTTGCCCTTATTTCACTCTGACTGGGTGTTGCATCAATTTTCAAATCTCCAAATAGAGTCACATTGGGAAAAAGTTTGGGAAGGGGTACAATAATGTAAATTGAAATGGTAGTAGTTGGACTTCCTCTAAAATATAATTTGGAAATATTTTCTTGGCATTAGCGAAATAGTGTTTTGTGAACGTACAGGTACGGAGGTGTTGGAGCCACTGGTGCAGTAATATCCAGGCTGACAGGGCCCTTCTGGTGCAGCCAGACCTACCACACTGCAGTACATCCCTAAATCACAAAGTTTACATGACGTGATGTCCTCTGCTCCTTTTTGGTGTAAGTAGTATCCCTGAAAGACAAGGAAACAGGAACAGTTGACACTTGTAATAGCAAATCAGCACAGAATATTGAACTGAGCCACATCATCAATCTTGCTTTGCCTCTATCAATGCAGTTTTATAAAATATAACTTTGTGACATCTCTGGTGAAGGAGAATAAAGGAGTCAATCAATAGTTCAAAGGTAAAAAATGCCTCCTGATCCAATCCCATCATTGTTTTGGCCCATTCGTATTCGTGTATTCTCTTCTAGCCCTACAATCTGTCACCTGGATGCTCCATTCCTTCAACTTCCATTATATTATGTCAATATTGATAATCATGGGTTTAATCATTTAGGTCCCACAGTTTGGAATTTTCTTCTGCGATTTCACTTGGAATGTTTCTCCACCTAAAAGTTTCAATATTTCTGTGTAATTATTGTGGGAGTCTATACCCTGACTTGAAGCTTACGTAATTCTATTAATTATCTTCCAGGTTACTGCAGAAGAAATAAGTACTGACAGAAAGTACACTAGGACTGCATATTCACACAGTTCCTATTATGGAAAGGAGCTACACAATGGTCTATGACCCATATTATGTTTCGTTCTCGAACTAATTATCAACTGGTAAATTTTGTACTGTCAGATGGCTCAATTGCACTCTCTGTAACCGTAGCAAGTGAATTTCTGAATTATTAATCATTTTTCTTTCTAAGTGACGCCTTGAAAAAAAAACCCTTAGGCTTAATCATTGTAATAAATAACTCACCACAGGGCATGGAATGGGCAGAATGCTTCCAGTTGGGCAATAGTGTCCTTGAATACAAAATGGAGGACTGACCAGGCCTGTTTGGTTACAGTACCTTCCCCGCAGGCAAGTTGAACAAGATGATTGGAGAGGTGCCTTGAAGGATCAAACCAAGAGGATATATTAACATGAAGATAATCATTTGGTGGTACAGACATTGAGTACAGTGCAGAAAAACAGACATAAGACCATTACAAATAGGAACAGGACTCGGCCATTTGGTCCCTCGAGCCTACCCCGCTATTCAATAGGAACATGGCTGATTCACACTTCTCACCTCCACTTTCCTGCATTTTCCCTGTAACATTTGATTCCCCAACTGATCAAGAATCTATCTTTAGCCTTACATATACACAAGAACTCTGCCCCCACAGCTGTCTATGACAAAGAGTTCCAAAGACTCAAAACTCTGAAAGAAGGTATTCCTCCTCATCTCAGTCTTAACTCAGTACCTTTTTATTCTGAGACTATGCTTTCTGGTCCTAAACTCTCCCATGTGGGGAAACATCCTCTCAGCATTTACACTGTTAAGCAACTTAAGAATCCTCTATCTTTCAGTCAGATTACCTCTCATTCTTTAAACTTCAGTGGGTACAGTCCCATACTTGTTTTGCCTTTGCATTTAAGACTTCCATACCAGGGATCATCCTAGTGAAACTTCTCTGAACTGCCTTCAGTGAAATGCTATCTTTCCTTAAATAAAGGGACCACAACTACTCATAGTACTCCAGATTTGGTTGCACCAGCACCTTGTATAGTTGCAGGTTGACTTGCTAACCTTCTACTCCAACCTCTTGAAATAATGGCCAACATTCCACTACCTGCTACACCTGTGTGCTAGCTTTCTGTGTTTTATGAACAAGTACCTCCATGTCCCTTTGTGTTGTAGCTTTCTGCAGTTTTTCTCCATCAAATATACTCTTTTATTTTACCCTTTCTTCCAATATGAGCACTTTCCTTCATTACACTCCATTTGCCAACTTTTTGCCGACTTACTTAACCTATCAATATCTCTCTTTAAACTGTCTGCGTCCCTCTCACAACTTGCATTTCTATGTATTTTAGTGTTGTCCGCAAATTTTGCTCCAGTACATTCGCTTCCTTCTTCCAAGTCATGAACATATATTGTGAACAGTTGTGGTCCCAGTACTAATCCCTGTGGAACCCCACTAGTCATGGTTTGCTAACCTGAAAATGAACCCCTTATCACCAATCATCGTTTCCAGTCCTTGTTGTTGAGAGTATTCATCTACACTCATCAGGAAAGAACGAGAAGAACATAAATCTCAGAAGGAACAACTGCATAAGAAGATGGACTGATTAGGTAGCAAGATGATCCTACTTGGTGAAGATTTTGTGATGGAGAATGCTCATGGGAATAATTAACAGTCCAGCCTCTGCTTAAATTCATGCCAGACATATCAACTTTAACTGGCATTTGGGAATGTATTAGGAAATGGCTGTAACTATGCTTTTGTTTAGTTGAACAAGGAGCAATATGTGAACATGGTTGCTCTGTTTGCAAATGACCTAATATGAGGGTCATAAATACTGCATATCATAGATACATTATTTCACAATATAGATCTACAGTAAGAGTTCTACCATTGGCATCATTTTATATTTTCTAATGTGTATGTCAATATTGACCAGGAATGTAGATATCTTGTTTGTATTGAACTAAATCACAAAATGAGAACCCCTTCCTTCACTGGCAATGCAGGTTTGGGGAATGGTACCAGAAAAAAATAAAATAAAAGTCACAAAATAATTCTTTAGTTCATTATGCTGTTTGCCACTGTAGTAGATATTGTGCTAATTTTAATATGTTTAGGCTTAAAGTCTTCAGCTCTGAAAAGTCTCAAATACAATCTGTGTCATGAACTCCTACTGGTTTACTGGGACTGAAATCAACTTTATATTGATCACTTCCAGTTTCTGAGTGAATCCAAGATGCTGGCAGAAGTCTGCATCTTAAGTCAATGGTAGACTAGCAGAAGGTTGGAAGAACACAACAAGTCAGACAGCATCAGGGTGTGGAGAAGTCAACGTTTTGAGTGTAACCCTTCTTCCCTTGAAATGCTGCATTCTCCACCTCCTGATATTGCCTGTGTTCTTCCAACCTCCTGCCTGTCTACTTTGGATTCCAGCATCTGCAGCGTTTTGTGTCTCTAACCTAAAGCCAATGGTCCAGAATAACAGACAATGGTGAGAAGTTTTAAATGATGTTTTAAATGGGAGGGGCAAGGGCCTATAATTCCTTTTTTTCAGCATTTAGTACCTGTATTACCTGCTTTCAAGATAAGGTATCCTGAAGTTACTTAAATATAAGATATACAGAAGGAAATATTGGAATAATTTGTTTTGGGATAATGTTGGTTAACATTTACAGCAGTAATGAGAAATTACAACATGGAGTTGTACAGGAGTGTGACATAAAATGTGAGGTTACCATGACAGTCTCACCTTCTCACCCTTGTCCCTCACCTGAGACATGGTGACCCTCAGGTTAACGTCAGCCCTCTCATATCTATAATGAGACAGCAGCTCATGGCCCCTGAGACTATGATGCAAAATAAAATGTGATATGATCTTGTCCATTACCTGCTCTTTTGCTGATAAGCATATGCAATTAGTAAATTTCAGAAAAATGAAGATACACAAGTTTAATGATTCTACAGGCTATTTATTTGTTGCATGAAATGCGAATCACACATACCATTTGGAAAGTGCCAAGTGGGCAGGGCATGGGCCTTGCTGTTCCAGCAAGTGAATAGTGCCCCTCTGCCGTGCCATGCTGGGTTGGAGTGCTGGCACCACCCGTGCAGAAATATCCTGGATTGCATGGCCCCGATGGAGCTTGGGCATTTAATATGGAACAGAAGAATCTGCAAGAGGTTGAAATTAGTCAATTTTTATGAGCAGGTTTTTTTTAGATTACTTACAGTGTGGAAACAGGCCCTTCGGCCCAACAAGTCCACACCGACCCACTGAAGCGCAACCCACCCATACCCCTACATTTACCCCTTACCTAAGACTACGGTCAATTTAGCATGGCCAATTCACCTGACTTGCACATCTTTGGACTGTGGGAGGAAACCAGAGCACCTGGAGGAAACCCACGCAGACACAGGGAGAACGTGCAAACTCCACACAGTCAGTCGCCTGAGGTGGGAATTGAACCCGGGTCTCTGGCACTGTGAGGCAGCAGTGCTAACCACTGTGCCACCGTGCCGCCCACCCTGTGCCCTGTTTCGAAATAGTGTCCCCTACACCTTGCAGGCACTAATTAAGACTATGCTGCATGAAGCAGTCATTTCAAAGAAATATGCAAAGATATGTAAGTCAAAATGAAAAGGAGTGCTCTTGTTTGCATCTATTGTGCATGAACAATGTTGCCCAATGTCTTTTGTGGTTTCTAAACATGAAGGAACAGAATGGTGTAAATTGCATTTAAATTTCAGAGTGATATACATTTAATACAAAAGACTGGATTGCTCTAGTCAAAGCAATTTAAGAAAATTACAGGAATTGATAAGGCAAGTAGAGTTATTTCCTTTGGTGAGCATGCCCACAACAAGGGGACAAAGCCTTAGTGTGAGGGCTAGCCCATTCAAGGTTGACTTGAATTCTCTCCCAAAAGTTGCTAACACTGGGTATTCAATTGGTAACTTCCAAATTGAGATTGCTAAATTGTTTCCATGGATGCAAAGGATTATGTAGCACAACTTCTCAGATATAGACCAGTTATTGACTCATAGAGTCCCTACTGTGCAGAAGGAGGCATTTGGCCCATCGACTCTGCCCAGCTCTCCAAGGAACATCCCACCATATCCCCAGAAACCTGCATTTATCATGGCTTATACTGCTCACAGCGGGACAATTTAGCATGGCCAATCCACCTAATCTGCACATGTTTGGACAATGGGAGAAAACTCGAGTACCTGGTGCTCCCATGCAGATATAGTGTGAATGTGAAAACTCCACAAAGACAACTGCCCACGGCTGGAATCAAACCCGGTCCTTGGTGTTGGGAGGCTACAGTGCTAACCACTGAGGTACCATAGCATCCCATGAGTTAGTTGAGAAGGCTGAATCTCGCAATTTTTGTCAGAGATACATATGCTTGAGTTTCGTCTACTCGTGCCAAAATGCAATTAAGGGGCGAACTTTTCCCAAAAAATAAGACCTTAAGCTGCTTTAAGGGACATGCTGGTTTCTGCAATAGTTGGAAAATATTGTTTTTTTCTGCAGTTAGTGCTGGAGGCTAAGGTAGAATAGACAAGGTCCCTGGGTTGGGAGAGTCCAGAATTAGAGGGCATAGGTTTGGGTGAGAGAGGAAAGATTTAAAAGGGACTTAAGGGGGAACTTTTTCATGCAAAGGGTGGTGCATGTATGAAATGAGGTGCTAGAGGAAGTGTTGGAGGTTGATACAATTACAACATTTAAAACAAACTGTGGATGGTTTATGAATAGGAAGGGTATAGAGGGATATGTGGAAATGCTGGGAAATAGAATTAGATTAATTTAAGATATCTGGTCAGCATGGACATGTTGGACCAAAGGGTCTGTTTCCGTGCTGTATATCTCTATGACTTTATGACTTTATGACCTATCCATTTTTAATGTAACTATTGAGAGACAAACAAGAGGCAACAACTACAAAGCCATCCTGATATATGTTGAAGTAATCTTTCCAGAAAACTGCTGAACTGCAAATACATTGTGCCCGAACACAAAGTAGGTCCTCTTGCTCCCCGACAACCACTTTCAAACTTGACAAGCCATCCAGCATCCTCCTGTTCTTCCTTTTAGGCAGAATACTGCAGTGTTGGTTTGATAAATCTAATATTCCCATTTCACAATTTCCTGGTTAGCAACATGGTGCCACCCTCCAAATCTGAATGAAGGAGCACTTAAACTAACCTCAGCATGCTGACAGTGATGGAACCTTGAAACATAGAGCTTACCTCATGCATTGATTGAAAGGCTTGCTACTCTTCTACATGACATTGTCCTTCTCAGTTATTTCTTAAAATTAAACCCATTAGGTATCTCTTAAAGTTTTCAAAATGTGTCTGTCCATTTTATAGTGCTGGTGCTTTTCGAACTTTCACCTAATTAAATTATCTTTATATTTACACATGTGGAGTCTGTTTAATTTGAATTAAGTCTAACAGGAAGTTAGTGATGATCTCAATGGAGAAGTTATCCAGAGATTCAGACCAATGTTTCAGGAATATGCCACCTGCTAGAATTTAAATGCAATTCATAAAAATCTGAAATTGACAGCTAGTGACTATGACAACCATCATAAATTGTCCTATAAATCTATCTGGTTCAGTCATGCCCTTTAGAGAAGGAACTTTACTGTTCTGGCCTACATGTTAGTCCAGTTACACAGAAATGTCATTAGCATTCTCATATGACCCACAACTCACTTAGTTCAGGGGCAATTAAGGATGGATAACAAATGCCTTGCCAGTGACACCCATACTTGGATTGAAATGCAATCATCTGAAAATGTCAGTCCTAATTTGCCATAGACATGTGACTGAGGTCCAACTCTACAAACAGCTATTTCAAGCTTCTGTTCAATAAAGGTCTCATGGTGGACACAATGCTGCTCAGTGCTCATGAAACAGCCCACATCCCATGAAAGAACCAAAAATAAAGATAGTTGCTGGCAGAGGGTATTCCTGAATTGCTCTCCACAATTTGATCTCGGCCAATGCTAGGCTAGGGAGGTCAGTCCTTATTTGATGTCATTATTATTGTTGGGTGCCTGAGAATCCCCTTGGATTGGCGTGTGATCAAATTGATCTAGGGAAAGGAGAAATCCATGCCACAGAAATTGATAAACTTTTGTGGGCAACTTTCTTAAAGATGTGCACTACAACTTTACTGCTAACTATAAATTTATTTCTCGAATCTAATTAGTTTTCTATTCACTGGCTATGAATTTTGTGGCTGTATAATGCTTGTACCTTTCATATAGGAGACAAATGCTGTAAAATTATTTGCCAGGTTTTACATAACCCAAACCCTGAGCTGTGTTTTTGATGAGGATGTTAAGACAAAGACACCTTTGATGTCTATTATAAGCTTAAGTACTAAGGGTCTCTGAAATTGCAATTTATTTCCCAAGGGACCAAAGTCCAAAGCATAAAACTATCCATAATTAATCAATTCTGATTTGCAACATACTTGTACAAAAAGACAATCAGCTTTTAAATGAAAGATCTATGGCTCACTAAAAATGACTTGCACTCATCATGTAGACTGTGAAAATCACAACACTCGCTACTATGTAACATCTAACAGTGTCATCATTTGGGTCACTTTATTACAGTCCTCTGGTTGTGATCTTACAACATTTCCCAGATTTTGGAATTGTCCCAGTGGACTGAATGCTAGAAAATAGAACATCGCTCATCAAGAAAGGAACCAGGAATAAAGTAGGGAACTGTTAAGATGGTTAGAATGACACATCATCAAGAACATTAAGAAAAGGACTAAGAGAATCATGTTTTTAAAATTCTTTATAAAACCTAAATTGCTGTTGAACTAAGTGGCTTACTAGACCATATCAGAGGGCAGTTAAAAGTCAACCACGTGGTTGAGAGTTCACAGTAAATGTAAGCCACTGTGAGGAAGAATGACTGTTTTCCTTCTCTGAAAGACATTAGTGAAACAGTTAGGTTTATTTACAACTATTTGATGACAGTGGTCCTGCACCATTACTGACACTAGCTTTTTCAGATTTATTAATTGAATTCCTATTTTGTCAGTTCCAGTTATAGATAACAGTGACATCACCACTATACTATTATCTCTCTCCCTCCCCCCGTGCATTGCCCCTTGTTGTGGTGGAGAGGTTTGTGTGTATGTAGGAACACAAGAGCTAACTCATCAGGAAAATTACTCCTAGCAGGGTCACCCATGATGGTAAAGTCAAGGGGAAAGTTCCAGATAAAGCATGATACATGAAGACCTCATCAGCTGAGCAAGTGGAAGACTATAGCTGAACTTAGATTAAAGCATCACAACTGTTATAAAGGTGAATGACAGCTGTAACAGATAAGGGCCACCAGTTATCATGGTCTCCATGCCATTGGGTTTCGACCCTTATCTGCCAAGGTCCACATTGTGGCTGTCTGTGCACCAGCCTTCCCAAATTAAAACACATCATGCACAGAGACCCTCCCAAGAGGTACCAGCCTTACTTACATCCAGGACAAAAGCCCTATGGTGATCAGCTAGTGGCAGAGGGGGCAGGGCTGTGATATTTGGAAGCCCCTAGTCACAAACTGACACATTAGGTGGTTGGTGTCAGATTCAGTCATCTTCCTCCTGAACCAGGCAGATCAATCATTTTGGCAGCTGCACCCACAACTCAATAGCCCTGTTTCGGATCCACTCTGCTCAGTCCAGTTGGGGAGGGGGCTGGAAAAGGTGTCCTGATAATAGCCTGCCTCAAAACTCCTGACTGGATTTAACACGTCCATAGAGATCACCAACATGCGGTCAGAAATAAAGAACAATAAACTTTGCAGCCTGGAATGTAAGAACTCTAATGGACACAGGTGACAATGACCAACCTAAGGGAAGAAATGTGATCATAACCAGGGAACTGAAGAGATACCATATTGACCTATCTGCTCTTTCTGAAGCCGCACTTTGCAGACGAAGAGCAATTGAAGGAGTTGAAAGGTGGTTACACCTTCTTGGAAAGGGAAGGCTGCTGATGAGCCTAAAACTCACAACATTGGATTCTCAATTAAGAACCAACTCACCAGTGGTCCCTCTGAACTCCCTGTTAGGAGCAATGACTGACTCATGAACATCCTCCTGATGCTCATCATGTATTTAGATCCCTCAAAGTTGCCACACATTGATAGGGTTGTCAAGAAGGCATATGGTGTGTTGGCCTTCGTTATCAGGGGATTGAGTTTAAGAGCCATAAAGTTGTGATGCAGCTCTATAGAGCCCTGGTTAAACTACACTTTGAATATTGTGTTCAGTTCTGGTTGCCTCATTATATGAAGGACGTGGAAACTTTAGAGAGGGTGCAGAGGAGATTTACCAGGAGTCTGCCTGGACTGGAGGGCATGTCTTATGAAGAAAGGTTGAGGGAGCTAGGACTTTTGTCATTGGAGTGAAGGATGAGAGGTGACTTGATAGAAGTGTACAAGATGATGTGAGGCATAGATAGAGTGGATAAGCAGAGACTTTTTCCCAGGTCAAAAATAGCTATCACACGGGGGCATGATTTTAAGGTGATTGGAGGGGAGAGGTCAGAGGTAGATTTTCTTTACACTCAGAGTAGTGGGTGCATGATACGCTCTCTCTGCAGTGCATTAGATTCATTAAGGACATTTAAGAGACTCTTGGATAGGCATGTGGATGAAAGTACAATGAAGGGTGTGTAGGTAGGTCTGATCTTAGAGAAGGATAAAAGGTATGCACAACATCAAGGATCAAAGGGCCTGTACTGTGCTGGATGGTTCTATGTTCTATGTTAACCAGATGGCTATAATAACGAGCACTTATACACCAACCCTTGATTCAGAGGAGGAAGCAAAGGAGACTTTCTATGTCAACTTTGACATGCTTTTGTCAAGCATTCCCAAGGATGATAAGATCATTCTTTAGAAGACTTCAATGCCATGGTTGGTTGAGACCACAACCTCTAGGATGGTACCATATAAAGGGAAGGTATTGGCTACATAAATTTCAGTGGAGTTTGTCTTCTCACAAAATGTTGTGAGTACGACCTCACCATCACAAACACACTCTTCTATCAGAAAAATAAATTCAAAGCATCTTGGAGACACCTACACTTGAAACAATAGCATCTTATTGACTATGTCATTCATCGCTCCTGAGACCATCAGGATGTGAATGTCATCAGGGCTAGGATTGGCTGAGATGACTGCTGGACTGATCACCACCTTATTGGCTCGACGATGTCCACTGACAGGTAGCAAAATGTCTTCATTAAATGGCTGTGAAATTTTGAAACTTTCTATGCCAGAGGGTGGTAGATTGTTAAGTAGATTCAAGGTGAGGACAGGCAGTTTTGCATTTTGAGGGAATTCAAGGGAATTTAAGGATATGGGGATCAGACTAGAAAGAGAATTAAGTTAGAAATCAGCATTGATGTTATCAAAAATGTAGGATACCTGGAAGTGTATGTGTGGGCTTTTCGTGCTCCTGTTTGTAATGTTGTTTTGCTCATCATTACACAAAGCCTGTATGCATTTCACATGTATCATTGAGTATGTGATTAGGACATCAACCATAATGAAGCAAAACTTATAACTTTTAAGTTTGCTCATGCTTTTTTTCCTTTTGTTTTACAGTGTTGGTGCGCGTTGTTAATGAAGTTAGAGCAGAAGATCGGGAGAATTCCAACAGAAATTTGCTTCCATAATAGCCATATTAATGACCCATTATATATTGATAATAAATATCCACTGTGTCATTAGATTAGATTACTTACAGTGTGGAAACAGGCCCTTCGGCCCAACAAGTCCACACCGCCCCGCCAAAGCGAAACCCACCCATACCCCTACATCTACCCCTTACCTACACTACAGGCAATTTAGCATGACCAATTCACCTGACCTGCACATCTTTGGACTGTGGGAGGAAACCAGAGCACCCCGAGGAAACCCATGCAGACACGGGGAGAATGTGCAAACTCCACACAGTCAGTTGCCTGAGGCAGGAATTGAACCCGGGTTTCTGGCGCTATGAGGCAGCTAACCACTGTGCCACTGTGCTGCTCTGGATTGGGCTCTGGATTATAAAACACTTGCAGTTTGTGGTAGCCATCAGCCTCCTTTCTCTGCTGAGTCTAAAAGCCAATGTAATTATTTCTGGTAGAGGATAAACTCCCAATGGGTCTTGTTAAAAAAAATGAACTAGTCTTACATAACAAGGTTATTACACGAGAGAAATAAATACAACCTCCATGATTAGTTAAGCATTTTTACTAAAGATGATATGGAGCCAGAGATGACACATCTGTCTCCATTGGGTCTTTGTGCTAGACTGCTGGATTCTACAGCCAAAGATTGTGTGACACTGTCAGTTTGGGTGAAACTTAATGCAACCTAAGGTGTTAACTCTTTCAGAACCTTTCCTTATACAACACAACATAGCAAGGGGACACCTCAGCAAATTGTCATGTTCAGATCTCAGAGGGAAACAAAGCTTGGTTGGTGGTTAGTTTTTTTTTCAGTTTGATAACTGTCGTGGTTAGCCACTGAATGGATTCACAAGAGGTTTCCAATGTTCTTTTATCAAAGGAACACAAGTTTATCACACAAAAGAAAAATACTCTCTCCGTATGTATGTACACACACAATAATTTAGAAAGATCTCAACATAAACAATAAAGCAAATATTCAACTCTTTTCCTATCAATATCCTTTACAGATGGTCAAACAAAGTGAAGCATCATTCTTATTCTAAATTTAAGATTGCTTATTAAACTGGTCCTTCTCAATTTTAATGACCAAGAGACTTCTTTCCAATCCTGAAAGTTTTAATTTCTTTTCAATTGTCACAATCTGGAAATTTCTACCAAATAAAATGCTCTCAGTGTGGTGATGTCAAAGAAGAAACTGCCTTTCTCAATATTCATTTCATAGAATCACTATGGTGCTTCAGTCCAACACGTTCGCATTGACCCTCTGAAGAGTATCCTACCCAAACTGATTCCCCATTACTCTACATTTACCCCTGATTAATGCATCTAACCTACACATTTTGGAACACTATGGGCAATTTAGCATGGCCAAGTCACGTAACCTGCACATCTTTGGATTGTAGGAGGAAACCGGAGCACCGGGAAGAAACCCATGCAGACACGGAGAGAACGTGCAAACTCCACACAGTCTCCCCAGGCTGGAATTGAACCCAGGTCCCTTGCACTGTGAGGCAACAGTGCTAATCACTGAGCCACCGTGTCACCCTGGTGGCACTTTAATGACTCTTCTCCATTTTAAATACCTGTAGAATCTCTTGTTATCCATAATTACATATTTAACTCACTTTCTCTCACACTGTAATTTCTCTCTTCTGATTAATTATTCTCCATTCTTTATATTCTGACCAATCATCTGATCTGCCATTCACCTTTCCATGGTTATATGCCACTATGGGCTCTATTGATTCAATTCCCTTGCCAAGAATGTCTTCACTTCAGCTTGTTCAGTTTTCATGCCAACCTTTTTGCCCTGAGGTATGTTTAAAATACTAGTCTGAGAGCCACTCTTCTCCCTTGCAACCAGATATAAAATTGAATCATATTGTGGTCAGTGCTGTCTGCAGATGTTAAGTAATCCTGTCACATCACATAATACGTAATCTATTATAACCTGCTCTCTGCTAGGTTCCAAAGTGTGCTGTTCTAAGAAACTATTTTGAAAGCATTCTATGAACTCTGCATCCAAGCCATCATTGTCAATCTGATTTTTCTGGTCTTTATGTAGGTTAAAGTCACTCATGGTAATTTATATCTCTTCATCACAAGCACCAATTATTTTTTCTGGAATCCTTTGTCCCATATTGTGTTCATTGTTGGAGAGCCTGTAGATCTACCCACTGTGACTTCTTTCACTTACTATTCCTCATCTGCACACAAACCTGTCCTACATGCTGAACTCCTGTACTAAGGTCATCTCTAATTCTTTGCCATCCTTGAGTAACAGTGCTACCTTTGAGATGCTGGTTATTTTGAATTTGGTGCCTAGCTCCTCATACTCTCTATGCAGAACCTCTTCCTAGTTTATCTATGTCATTGGTACCTGCATGGGCCATGGTCACAGAATCCGTTCCCCTCCCCTGGAAATTTCCTTTCCAGCCTTAATCAGATGTCCCAAATCTTGGCATCAGGCAGGCAACATTACTATCTTGACTCTCACATTTTACTTCAAGAGTGATTTTTAGTTTTTAGATTAGATTCCCCACAGTATGGAAACAGGCCCTTCAGCCCAACAAGTCCACACAGACCTTCTGAAGAGTAACCCACCCAGACCCATTCCCCTGCCCTATCTCTCACTAATGCACCTAACACTATTGGCAATTTAGCATGGCCAATTCACCAGACCCGCACATCTTTGGACTGTGGGAGGAAACCAGAGCACCCGGAGGAAACCCACACAGACACGGGGAGATTGTGCAAACTCCACACAGACAGTCGCCCGAGGCTGGAATCAAACCCGGGTCCTTGGTGCTGTGAGGCAGCAGTGCTAACCACTGAGCGACAGTGCCACCCTCTATGATGTCTATCTTTCTCCTATCACCTATTATTGTTATATTGCTTATTGCTGCCCTGATTTGAAGGGGTTCCTGTACCACAGCATTACATTCAGTTTGCTCATTCACCTTGCAGCTCCTGCTCTCATCCAGAGCACACCAAGCCTGCTGAACAATTGAACAATTGCAGAGGCTGACAGTCCTGCGTTCTTCCCCTTTGAGTCCCTTTACCTGCCTCACTCACAATCACAACCTCCTAATCCTGACCACTGACCAAATCAAAAGATCCTATCAGAATTAATGTAGCTTCTTCCTGGCATGAAGGATACAGAGAACTTTCCCCCTTGTGTTTGTGGTTCATAAACTTTCAGCCGAATCTGCTGGAACTGCAAATATTTATTGCAAACAGTTTGCTCTGGATCACTATGGTATCCAGCATCTCTTAAAAGAAGCAATAAAGCACTTTCGCAGAACTGAAATCAAAATGTACTTTCCATCTGCTTTAAAATACAAATTCCAAAATTTATAAATCATTATCTCAACACAAAACAGTATCTTTATTCCTTTCATAATGCAATAAGCCCAAAAGGTGACTGTAACAAACATTGAGGCAGAATGCCATGTGGTCATGCCACAATGCAATGCCAAATGTGAAAGATAAGAGTAGAGAATGTCATACCCCGGTGGGCAGGCCAAGCACTCCTCAGAACTTGTTAGCCCAGTGCCATTACTGAAGGTGCCCATTGGGCAGGGCACAGGGAATGCAGAACCGACTGGGCAGTACCCTCCTGCTGAGCATATATCACCCGTGATCCCATCGATTGGGGTCTATAAAGAGAAACAGAACCACCACATTTTTTTGTATGCAATAAACCATTGTATTAAACAGCAATTGCTTTGCTATCGGAGTAATAGTGCACCCTTGTGAGCATAAGCACTATATATTACAGTACAATTCTTTCAACTTCCAGGAATATTTGCATACCTACCACCAAATCATCTCCAATAATACTTAGCATCTTATTCACAACACCATCAAAACATTTCAAATTACAGCAATGTCCAAGCACATAAATATTAACAACATTTAAGAAAGAAAAATAATTGTTGGTAATGTTTGTTTTGTAAAACATATGTATTTTCAAATCATGAACTAAGTTATTGCATCCTTATGTGCTACAGAATCATAGAAAAGTTACAAAGTTCATCAGTCTGCACTTGCTGAACAAGCTAGCCACTAGTATTCTCATCCCATCTCCCAGCACTTGGTTCATAGTATTCCACAAACATTCAAAAAACAAAACAATATGTTCAACATTCATTTTTAAAAGCAGTAATTGGACCCTGAACTGCTCAATATTAAATACAAAAAAGGTAACAATCCACTTCATGTTATTCATTAGAGGCATCTTTATTAATATCCAAAATCAATACCTGATTGAATTGTTTGAAGGTTTCTCAGAACTCCTGCTGCAATTCTGGTGGGGTCCAGGAAACTTCAGAACTTCTTCTTAGCTTTTCTACTTAGCTTTATAAAGGGGCAGGCACTTTACAAGTTATACCAAAGGGATATTGAGCCAGCAATTAGATAATCTATACTGAGAGGTTTATCTTCGCTGAGTGGGTCCGCTGCCCAATGGATGGCATTACCGTGTATCATAAAAATAAGTAATGGACAGAACCAAAGGGAGCACAGGGCACATACTGTGTGAAATGAAGTGGATCTAAGTATTTTGTAAACATGAGTAGCTGGTCCCCTTGCACAGAGAGCTGAGGCAATGGGCGTTGGACAGGTAATCAACCCAATCTCAAAGGCTCAGCAGATGTCCTGACGAGATTGAAATCCACAGATGTTAACACAAGTTTTTTTGGTTCGGGAATGAGAAAATCCAAGAGATGAAGAGTGATTATTAAGTTAATACTCACTGCAGTAACTGCTCTTTCTCTGCAGTAAAATCCAGCTTTGCAATTCCCAGTGGGTTGAGTCAGACTCTCACCAGCACAGTACTGCCCTCCTCCACATGGAATACAATCAGACAATGCTCTGAGGCTCATTTTGTCACTGTATGTTCCACGTTGACATGGCTGTGGCTGCTTGCTGCCCAGAATACAATAAAAACCCTAGAGACAGAATAAACACACAAGAAGGTTTTGCAAGGCCTGAACATGAAACATACAGTTGACTTGGTGCAAGTCATTCCATAATATGAGGCATGAGGCAAAAACTAACCACTTACATTGAGTTTGAATCTTTGTCTCCATTATTGTTTGAACTTGAATTTAAACTCAAACACAAATGGGTCAAAGTGGCAAAGAAAGCATGTTGTTTTGAGGCAAGCCAAACCCATTCCAAATATTTTAAAGAAGTCAGCCAAGACCCTAACGTTTTCCTATTTTAAAGGTAGATCTGAAGTGGGTTTTCCAGGTGTAATACAACTGGTCAAGTCACTCTGCTTTAAGCAAAACACAATTTATTTAAACACTATAGTTATAACAAGGATAGCGGAATTTAAAATAACTTAATTATTGGAAAGCTGAACTGACCCGATACAGTAACTATTACTAATTAACTGTTCCGATACAATAACATCTCAAAAACACTTCCCTTGGCAAAAAGATAAATTCAAACACAGCTTCTTACACGCAGGAGGGATCAACATCCAGAGTGATTTCAGAGAAAGTCAATTAGGAAGCATTTTTTGAACACTGAAACCCTTCAGGTAGTCATATATCTTGTGGCTGCTACAGCTGAAAAGCTGACAATATCTGAACAGGGGGAACTGGCCAACCACCCCCCTCTGCCCCCCCCCCCCCCCCCCCCCCCCCGCCCCCTCTCCCCCCCCCACCCTCAGCATTATTAGCTCCTTAGACTCTTCGGCACCTCTGCCTTTACGAACTGTCTTCAAACAAGCCCATGACAAAATACCCTTTTTAAAATGATAGCATTGTCACAATATTTGTAGGATCAGCTCCAAATAACTGAACAATTCACTTGGCTTATTTTTTTCAATTCATTCACAGGATGAGGCCATCACTGGCTAGGCCAGCATTAATTGCTCATAACTGCTCAGAGAGCACTTATGAGTCAACCACATTCCTGTGAGTCTGGGGTTATGAGGTAGTGATGGCAGTTTCATCCTGAAAGGACATTAGTGAACTAGACGTGTTTTTCCTGACAATCAACAATGGATTCTTAGTCATCTTTAGTCTCTTAATTCCAGATTTTTAACAAATTCAAAGTGCACAAGCTCCAAAGCAGGATTTGAACATAGCAGGTCCCCAGCACATTACCTGGATCTTTGGATTGACAGTCCAGTGATAATACCATGAAATTGTCACCTCCCCTTGCAACAGAATGGACTGACACCTGTTCAGAAGTTATCCATTTTATAGAATGACATCATCTCCCAGTCAACACAATACCGTCAATGTCAAGTAGTTTGAAAATGAAGTTCATTTGGATATATTTGATTCTAACTGGCATTGCTGACTAAGGCAAAAAACGCTGCCATAAATTCAAAGCTTTATCACTAGTAACCTTACATAAAGACAAAGAAGGACACCACTTCAATTGGGGCAACATATCCACCCTAGGACAAGCTAAACAGAGACACACACGGGAAATCCTAGAGGCCTGGCATTCAAACCGAAACTCTATCAATAAACACAATTAATTTGGACCCCATTTACCAATTTCTGAGAAAAAGACCAGGAAATGCTATCACTTACCTTAAGAGAGCAAGACACAGAAATAGAAAGCAGGACAGAACACCAGCACTTCACCAGAGACTCACTGATGATGTTACCTAGCATGGTGATAAAACGTCTAAATAACAAACCTTCCAGCTCAGTGAGCAAAACTTACAACCTGAACCTCAATCTGAGCTACAAATCTTCTCAAAAATCTCAAAGCTTTATGTTTGGGGAGTAAGTGAAGGTTTATAAAATAGTTAGATTTTCAACATTGGATTTTCAACATTTGGAATTTGACCTTGGAGATCCCAGGACAAAGAAAACACATCAGAAGTTCAAAATGAAGGTCATAGATGTTGTAAGGGCATGCCACATCACAATATTGTGTGAGCTGCTGCTCAGGATGAGGGTTATTGTTACTATCCCCTTTAAGTGAAAAAAAAGGGCCTGCTTTGTTCAGTGTGGTAGAGAAAAAGAAAAAGAAATCCTGGTCCAACTAGAGGAGTCTCTTCTGTTTCACAAGACATAGTTAGTTGAATGTTATTGGTTACAGTGATGCAATCAACATTGTTACAGAAGTTTTGACAATGACTACATGTTAAGATGTGTACCTTTGAAATCCTAGACTAAACTGGCCACAGGCCCACTTGGCATTGTCATAGTGGATGGACACTCTTCAGGTCTATCACATCTTTTCAGTAGAAGTAGCATTGATGGTTTGTATTTTCAGCATATGGGAAGTATCAATGGTTACTCTGACCTCTGTGTTCAATTTCTGTGGTAGAAATCTGAAAAAATTTACCCTATTATTTATTTTTAGGCTTTCCTGTACTGATCAAACATTAGCGACTCACCCATTAAATGAAGGACATGCATAGGAAGAGTTGCTCAGCACTCTGATACCATTAGGAAGCTTGCTCCTGATCTTCAAGTATCATTTGTATCAAGTGCTTATTTGGCTGTTTTACTTCCTGCATGGCTCTGGCCGTACATGAGAGCCACCTGCCCTGTAAATGTTAGACAGTAATAGGCCAGTTTTTCTCATGAGGCTACCTTTTTCCCCTCCTCCCATCCCCAACAAGGTGCATTCAGTTTGGAGCAGTCAGCTGACATATCCGAAAAGCCTGTCTCTGTGATTGCTGTCTGTTCTCAATACATTGTGAACTCCCCATATAATGCAGAGAGAACTTAAACATCCCAGTAGTATAGGCGCCAAATCACAATATTGGTCATGAGAAAGAAACAGCTGCATGGATTTAGTATTATTCATGATCTGGGATTGTCTCAAAAGCTGTCTAAATCCATATCAAATATGTTCAAACTGTAATCATTGTTGTAAAGTTGGAAACACAGCTGCAGTTAGCATTCAGTGAGATCCCACCGAAAGCCATGAGATATTGACGGACCAATGAATTAAAGGGTACATACGGCCATGGTTTTCCGTCATATTCAAAAGTGCTGAAAGTGTATCAAGCATCAGGGTTTTGTGCTCAAGTTTCTGAGGCAGAATTTGAATCCGCAATCTTTGATTCCTAAGTGAGAATGTCAGCCATCACCTTCGGGATCTTAAGGATAAAAGGATAATGACAGATAGCTTCTAGAATCTAGTTGAACACAGGATTGAGTGATTTGGAGCACAGAAGTGGTGAGATTTAATGACTCAAATGTTTCAATCGTAACATTTTTTTACAAGATGGAAACACTCACCTTCGGACAAACCTTTGGATTCTCCAAACCAAAGCTTTCACAGTAGTACCCAGGTGGACACTGGGAACAGCTCTCTTCTCTTTCTGCTGCAGAATGACTAAGGTAGAAGCCAGGTTTGCATGGGAAAGTGTGTGGGTTTCCTGTCCCCAGTGGACAGTAGTGTCCTCCAGGGCAATCACCAGTCTGAAACAAAACAGTGGTTACTTTAACTTTTAGATAATAGTATAAATTCAATATCAACTTAGGAAACATTCCAATCCTTATGTATTTTGGTTTCTAAGTAAATGATTCAGGTGTTTAATGTCAAAAATAGAGTATGTTCAAAATTACTAAGAGAGTAACTTGTATTTTGTTTTAACTTCCCTCTTTTTCTCATTGCTGTCACTCTTCTGGTCACCTTTTGGGACTTTTCCATCATTTTTGTTATTATCTCCTTCACTTCTTTTCCACCCAAATTGCAAAGTTTTCTTTTTGTTTGTAAGAGTTTTTGCTACTTTCTAGCACTTCTATTCTCAGCCAGAGCCTGTGCAGAATACTCTGTTAGTCCTAAACTGAACAAACAGAGTCATAGAGATTTACAGCATGGAAACAGACCCTTCGGTCCAACCCGTCCATGCCGACCAGATATCCCAACCCAATCTAGTCCCACCTGCCAGCACCTGCCCCATATCCCTCCAAATTCTTCCTATTCATATACCCATCCAGATGCCTTTTAAATGTTGCAATTGTACCAGCTTCCACTACTTCCTCTGGCAGCTCATTCCACACATGTACCACCCTCTGCGTGAAAAAGTTGTCCCTTATTTCCTTTTTTTATCTTTCCCCTCCCACCCTAAACCTATGCCCTCTAGTTCTGGACTCCCCCATCCCAGGGAAAAGATTTTGTCTATTTATCCTATCCATGACCCTCATAATTATGTAAAGATCTATAAGGTCACCCCTCAGCCTTCGACGCTCCAGGGAAAACAGCCCCAGCCTGTTCAGCCACTTCCTATAGCTCAAATCCTCCAACCCTGGCAACATTCTTGTAAATCTTTTGTGAACCCTTTCAAGTTTCACAACAAATTTCCAACAGAAAGGAGACCAGAATTGCACACAATGTTCCAACAGTGGCCTAACCAATGTCCTGTACAGCCACAACATGACGTCCCAACTCCTATACTCAATACTCTGACCAATAAAGGAAAGCATACCAGACACCTTCTTTACTATCCTATCTACCTGCGACTCCACTTTCAAGGAGCTATGAACCTGCACTCCAAAGTCTCTTCTTGAACATCTTCTGACAAATTTGACTCACCACGGCCAGTCAGCTCTTTAATGCTGACAATTTCAATTGGAGACTGCGTTGAAGCTATTTTAGCTTGCAAACTGTCCCCAAACCCATATAGTTCTGCAGATTGTAATTCAGCCCTTTATGTGGGAAAGCAAATGGTCAGCATGACTAGATTTGGTTCTAGAGACTGCCAAGCACTGGAGTGTTGCACAGCCAAACTTCAATCAGAAGGGGGTTTCACTAATCCATGACAGTCAGGGAAATTCAGGAATACAATTCATCAGCCAACATTTGTATTATCATTAACAACAGTTTCTGATCTGGAAAATAAATCAAAGGCTGTATCTCATCTCTGTGAAGTTGCTACATCTGCAGGAAAAGTTGTTACTCATCTACGCATTAAATATTTAAGAGCTCCAAATTAATTCAAAATCCAAAGCGATTATCACAGTTTGAAAGTGAGAACAAAAGCCTGTGTTAGAACTAATATTTTGTACATCCAAAGTTTGATGAATATACTCTCATTGTCAATTTAGCTACATTGCTTCTCAATTAATTCTTGTTTTCAGTGACAAAATAAATTGGTCATGGCACAATAGGGCAGAATTACATGGCAGATAACTTTGCAGTAATAAATACATTGATGCTGTAAAGATTTTTAAGCCTCCAACAATTAATGTTAAAGCCTTAACAAAGGCAATGGCTAGGTCATACTGACAAAACATTACTCACAGGCTGAGAGATGGCCACGGGTTTTGTGCCTTCACTGTAGCAATATTTTCCAGCAGGACAGGGAACACACTGAGATTCATCGACCAGTCCTTTCCGGTCACTATAAGTACCATTTGGACAAGCTCTTGGGTTGGGATCCTGAGATGAAAACAAATGGTGACAATGAAGCATTAATTTCAAGCTTTAAAGCAACTTACTATCTTGCACATTGTCCTGTTATGATCGCAGCTGTTGGTAATATTAGAAAATTAAGATACCAACCTGAAACTTGGCTTGAAAGATGGTATGTCTGGTAGCATCTGTGAAGAGAAATCAGAGTTTCAGGTCCAGTTCTGAGGAAGAGTCACCGGACCAAAACGTTAACTTTGATTTCTCTTCACAGATGCTGCTAGACCTGCTGAGCTTTTCCAGCAATTTCTGTTTTTGTTTCTGATTTACAGCATCTGCAGTACTTTCAGTTTTTTATTTTGGTAGATCATAGATTTTACTTTTGCAATTTTGATGTTGTTGCTGTCAGCCACTAAGTATAGGCTACCATTGAATCTTTAACAAAAAAAAACAATGTCTTATCATTCACTCACAACATTTATTGCACATCCTTAGTTGTTGTTGAGAAAGTGGTGATGAATTGCCTTGTTAAACCACTACAGTCCATTTAGTGTAGCTTATTCCATCCAAAAGAAGGAAATAACCAGTTATTTCACACTATACAAGGACTAGTTGAAACAGTCTTATTGGAAATGTCAGAAATAAAGATTCAACCCTTTTACCCTCAAAGGCAAGCTTACAGATACTGAAATTATAGTAAAGGCTCACTCTGTTTTCATCTTAAATTTTCTTTAGTAGAAACAGTTATATTTGGTTTGATTCTTTCTGGCTTTTTTATTTAGTTTTTCCTCAGGAGACCCTGAAACAAACTGTTATTATATTTTTTGATATGGATTCCATAAACTCGTCTTACACAAAATTCTGTTTTTAAAACTTTCACTTACTGACATTAAACTCCTGAGGATTTCTTTTCTCCTATTCAAAGTTTGGGAGAAGATTTGTAGCTCGGGTGCTTGTTGTTGTGGTTCTGTTCGCCGAGCTGGGAATTTGTGTTGCAAACGTTTCGTCCCCTGTCTAGGTGACATCCTCAGTGCTTGGGAGCCTCCTGTGAAGTGCTTCTGTGATGTTTCCTCCGGCATTTATAGTGATTTGTATCTGCCGCTTCCGGTTGTCAGTTCCAGCTGTCCGCTGCAGTGGCCGGTATATTGGGTCCAGGTCGATGTGTTTATTGATTGAATCTGTGGATGAGTGCCATGCCTCTAGGAATTCCCTGGCTGTTCTCTGTTTGGCTTGCCCTATAATAGTAGTGTTGTCCCAGTCGAATTCATGTTGCTTGTCATCTGCGTGTGTGGCTACTAAGGATAGCTGGTCATGTCGTTTCGTGGCTAGTTGGTGTTCATGGATACGGATTGTTAGCTGTCTTCCTGTTTGTCCTATGTAGTATTTTGTGCAGTCCTTGCATGGGATTTTGTACACTACATTGGTTTTGCTCATGCTGGGTATCGGGTCCTTCGTTCTGGTGAGTTGTTGTCTCCTATACTGACTGTTCTAGAGACTGTTCAACCACATAGTTGCTCTTAAATGGACTTTTGTCCCTGATTGACCTACTTTGTCCAAAGAATTCCTGCACGTATTGATGCCTATACTGTATAAGTCTTCAGCGTTGGTTCTATGTTTCTGAAAGAACTGAGTTTTGTCTGTTTTCCTGCTCTGCAGGAAACATTGTTGTTATTGAACAGACTTTTTTTTCTCACTTTTACTGTTTGCTTTCTAAAACACTGAAATTTTCCCCTTCAGCATTGGTAATAGTGCATGCAAAGATGCTTCCAGACATTGCACAGTTCTTGGAAGCCAGAACTGAAACTAAATCCTTGCCTTTTTAACACGTGCTATAGAAATACAAATTAATCTATCCACATTAGAATCCACATTTCCAAATAATACTAATATCATGAACCTTCCCATTGAACTGAAGGTGTAACCTGTCAATGAAATTGTCAGGTATTTAGAAATTCATTGGTATCTCATCTATTTTAAATGAGCATTTTAAACAAACAATATTGTGGACAGGTAGACATGCATGATCTTTGCTAGCTATGTGTTATTCACCACATTGGTAAGCACATCCAAGGTTTGAGCATTGACAAGTGATATCAACAATTGATATTCTGAGAATTGACACCATTTACAGGTGACGGAAGCAGGGACTGTGCCATGAAAAGAATGCAAGAGGTACAAGCACAAAATAATGAAAGCTTGTTTTTGGGGAGAGAAGCAGAGGCAGGGACAGAGACAAATGATGCTGCAGAGGTGAGAAAAAGCCAACTTATTGATCCATTAGAAGCAGGGAAGAAAGGCTGGGAACTGAGCAATATGTCAAGGCTCTAAACTACGCCAGAGTGAAGTCAATGCAGTAAAAGTAAGAACAACGCGCAGTGATGGCAGAATTGCTGTCATAACAATTCATAGTGTTGTTCTCTACCAGTCTTGGAAGGTCATCTATATTAAAGGCCAGCTCCAGCAAGAATGTTAACCTTTAGAACTGATTTATTTTTTGAGCAACTTCAAGAGTGCCTGTATATTCTGCTCCAGTCCATCTCTAGCTGTCATTTTTGATTTTCTCAGACGTGAAGTTAAAAACAAAGAAGAAAATGCTAGAAACACCTATAATATTTTTACATTCTGCACAGTTCTTGTTTTGACTCCTTACAAATGCTGACATATATGTATTGATCTGGATTTCGATTTTTAAAAAAAATCAGGTATCCAACATTTGTTGTTTTTAAAGTTGAATTTAAAGCTATCTTCAGATGGCAGTAAGTTAAACAAACACAGTTTTACCCTGTTTTCTTTAGGGGGAAAGAAACAAACAGTTTTGTCCTATTTCCCTGGAGATTTTCCTATTCATATAGCATTTTCCCCTGAGTTTCCACAACTCTTTGCCAAGTTAGGGCAAATGATGAGAGAAATGTCATGGAGGAATACTTTGTGACCTTCCTGTTCAAAACTCATATGTCAACAATTTCAACGTGATGTCCATGTGAATGGTGCCAGTCCTGACACATTTTCTAGTAGGGCTTTTCTTTATGTTATCATGGTGACACTGCTGTTCCAGGTTACACCACCAGATGGCAACATGCAGCTTTGCATACTACTGAAAATGTTGCCTTCCACAAATACAATACTTAACAAATAGATTTTAAGACTTGTTAAAGAGACAACATACGAAAAACAATTGTTGAAGAACAGAAATTGATGACTTACAATGTTTCCTTGGAGGCAGTAATATCCCTTGGGACAGCCATCTTTGTTGAAATCAGGAACTCTGCTTAGACCAACTGGGCACACTAGCCCTGCAGGACAAAACAGCTGCGTTGACATCACCTCCCAGCTCGTCCTCTCACTATTGCAGTAATGACCAAGCAGACAAAGGTCACAGGAAGCTGAACCAAAGTCCTAGAATATTATCAGTCACACAGTGTTAGATAGAAATCTTTCAATAACACATTCTGCAACAAGTTAGAATATTTGACACATGGGAGATCTGAGGGGCTCAGATGGGGCAATAAGCTTGAACACTTTGTTCCTTCTCCTTGCTGCCAGTTATGAGATATTCAGAAACCTCATAAAGCTTTTGTTATATTCAGTCAGTCGTTGCTGTCCACCATTAGCCTCTCTGCTGTCATCCAGCTAAGGGACATTGCCATCGCCAGCTACCATTCTTATCTACGCCAACATGGTCTGATCAATATAGGCCTGGATTTTGCAGGAGCATTTTCTGTAGAGTTGGGATTGGAGGGGAAGACTTTCAGAATCTCTCCTAATGGTGTGGAATTTGAACTCCACAATCTGCCTATTTTCCTCTTTGTACGTCTGATTGACAGATGTGGTTTTCGTGTGGGTGGAGAGAGTCCTGGAACAGACCCCAGCAGTCAGGACGGCATCTGATCACAGAATCTGGGGATTTTGTATCGTGGAGGCACTGGTTTGGGAGAGGGGGTATGGGGGCTGGATATTTTGACGGTAAAGCAGGATGAAGGAGTAGCCAGGCCTGCTTCCTCCTGACAAACAAACAATGCTGGGAAGGCACTTGCAGTTTCACTGAAACCATCCTCATCTCCTTTCAGCTGCTGTAATTCTTGTGATCTGGGAAAATCCATCGCCCACTGTTAAACCAATAATTCAGGTTAAATCAGGGACTGTCAGTCTAAACAAAATAGTGAACTTGCTGACCTGCCCCTTGGTAGTGACTTGGTGTGCTCATCAACTGTCCTCCACCAAAATGACTTGGAGGTGCAAGGTGGATTGGGGTTGAGATTCAGATTTTGAAAGTGTTAATTTCTGAGACAATATGTTAAACTTCATCCCCCCAATGTCAACTACCAGCTCTACATCACCCTTGGCATCACTACTGTCTCTGATTTGTGACTGCGCTTTCCGGCATCCAATACTAGATAAGCAAAAATTTTCTCCAATTCATGATTGAGAAGGCCAAAAGCATAGATTTCAGTTTCAATCATGATCCATAACTATTGATTCTATTCCCTCCCTTGATCCCCAATTGATGCATTCATTGTCTTACTGAAATTGTCCAGCAGAAAGTGATTTAAAAGAAAAGGAGAAAATAAGGACTGCTGATGCTGGAGAACAGAGTCAGAGTGTGATGCTACAAAAGCACAGCAGGTCAGGCAGCATCTGAGGAGCAGGAGAGTCGATGTTTCGAGCATAAGCTTTTCATCAGGAATGAGGCTTCTGAGCTGGGGGGGGGGGGCTAAGAGATAAATGGGAGGGGCTTGGGGTTGGGGGGAAAGTAGCTAGGAATGCGATAGGTAGTTGAAGGTGGGGGAGAAGGTGTTAGTTCAGAGAGGAGGGTGGAACGGATAGATGGGAAAGGTGATTGACAGGTCAGGAGGGCAGTGCTGATTTGGAGGCTTGAGACTGGGATAATGTGGGGGGAGGGGAAATGAGGAAACTGGTGAAATCCACGTTGATCCTGTGTGGTCGCAGGGTCCCAAGGCGGAATATGAGGGATTCTTCCTCCAGGAGTCAGGTGGCTAGAGTTGTTGGTGGAGGAGGCCTGGGATTTGCGTATCCTTGGCAGAATGGGAAGGGGATTTAAAGTGTTTGACCCCAGGGCAGTGGGATTGTTTAGTGCCGGTGTCCCAGAGATGTTCCGCATGTTGGTGTCTTGTCTCCCCAGTGTAGAGGAGTTTCTCTTTTGTGGCTGTGACTGTTTCAGGACGTGGCTGAAGAGCTTCAGGGCAGAGGAGATGACCCGGGCAGTGCAGTGAGAAAGAAACTTACTGAGATCCTAGTAGAGAGAGGAGAGAACTTCTTCAAGTTTTTTTTGTGGCTGACGTAGCGGGTTGGTTTTCTTTTGTGGCTGTGGCTTCTCCACATTGTGGCGACAGGACACCAACTTGCAGGATGTTTCAGAGAACATCTCTGGGTCACACACACTAAACAACCCCTCCACCCTGTGGCCAAACACTTTAACTTCCCCTCCCACTCCATCAAGGACATGCAGGCCCTCGGCCTCCTCCACCACCAAACTCTAGCCACCTGATGCCTGGAGGAAGAACACCTCATCTTCCACCTTGGAACCCTCCAACCACATGGGCTCAATGTGGATTTCACCCGTTTCCTCATTTCCCCTCTCCCACATTATGCCAGATCAAACCCTCCAACTGCCATCTTGAACTGTCCTACCTGTCCATCTTCCTTCCCACCTATCTGCTCCACCCATCTCTCTGACCTATCACCTTCACCCCCACCTTCATCTACCTATTACACTCTCAGCTACCTTGCACCTCGCCCCACCCTCTTCCCATTTATCTTTCAGCCCTCTTGGGTCACCCTCTCATTCCTGACATAAGGCTTATGTCGAAATGTTGACTCTCCTGCTCCTTGGATGTTGTCTGATCAGCTGTGCTTTTCCAGCATCACACTCTTCGACATTAGAAAGTGGTGGTGGGATGTCTTCTAATATCACTGCAGTCTATTTGGTGTAGGTACATCCACAATGCCATTAGGGAGGGAATTTCAACATTTTAACCCAGTGACAGAGAAAGGATTGCAATGTATTTCCAAAGTGAAAAATCACACATCACCAGGTTATAGTCCAACAGGTTTAATTGGAAGCACTAGCTTTCGAAGTGCTGCTCCTTTGTCAGGTGGTGAAGGAGCAGCACTCTGAAAGCTAGTGTTTCCAATTGAACCTGTTGGACTATAACTTGGCGTTGTGTGATTTTTAACTTTGTTCACCCCAGTCCAACTCCGGCATCTCCAAATCAATATATTTCCAAGTAGGGATAATATATGGCTGGGAGGGAAACCTGTAAGTGATGGTGTTTGCATGTATCTGCTGCCTTTGTTGCTCTAGAAAGTAGTGGTCATTGGTTTGGAAGATGCTATTAGAGGAGCCTTAGTAAGTTTCTGCAGTGTACATGACGAACTCTGCTGCTGCTGTGCATTGGTCTTGGTAGGAGTGAATGTTTGTGGATGTGGTGCCATTCAAGTGGGCTGCTTTGTCCTGGATGGTGTCAAGCTCCTTGAATGTTATTGGAGCTGCACAGATAGGTAAGGAGTACCCCACAACACTCCTGACTTGTGCCTTGTAGATAGTGAACATGTTTTAGGAAATCAGGTGTTGCGTGACTGATTGCAGGATTCTTAGTCATTGACTCGCTCTTGTAGATGATGTAGTTGTATGACAAGTCCAGTTCAGTTTCTGGTCAGGAGTAATCCCCTGGATGTTGACGCTGGGAGCTTTAGCAATGGTGTCAAATCTTGTTTTGAAAACACTCCTGTGAACCATTTCACCACTTTAAAAGTGTCGCAGCGGACATTAGCATTGAGTCATAGACTAGAGTTTCACAGCATTGAAAGTGGCCCTTCAGCCCATAATGTCCATACCAGTCATCAAGCACCAATCTACTCATCCATTTTCCAACACTATTTTTCATTCACAGAATGTGGACGTCACTGACCAGGTCAACATTTATTAATCAAGCCTTATTGCCCAGAGGGCAGTAAAGAGTCAACCACATCATCATGGGTCTGGAGTCACATGTAGGTGAGAGCAGATTTTTTTTTGCTAAAAGTTTAGTGAACTCAATGTGTTTTTTTATGATCAACAATGGCTTCACAGCCATCACTAGACACTAAATTCCAGATTTTTATTGAATTCAAATTCATGGTGGGATTTGAATTTGGGTCCCCAGAATATTATGTAGATGTCTGAATTAATGGTCTAGTGATAATACCACTGCCTCCTCTTAAGCTTGGCTTAGCCTTGTATGCAAAAGTGTTCATTTAAGTATTTCTTAAATGCTGTGATGGGTCCTGACTCTACCACCCATGAGTTATAGAGACCTACCATCCGACTGGGGGAGGTATATTCTTCCTTAGATACCTTCTAAACTTCCTCTTTACATTAAATCTATGCCCCCTGGTATTGACTCTTTGCTGAGGGGAATGGTTTCTTGCTATTGATCTTATCTGTGACACTCATAATTTTGCTTACATCATTCAGATCCTCCCTCAGACTTTTATGCTCTCAGAAAAACAATCTCAGCCTATGTTGTCTTCCATCACAGCTTTAACTCTCGAGACCAGGCAACATTCTGGTGAACTTCCTTTGACCTTCTCTTGAGCAATCATATTTTTTCGATAGTGTGGTGACCAGAATTGAACATAGTAAGCCGTAATGGTTGTATTAATATACCAGCCAAGTTATCTTGAAGCCTGGATTATTTTAATGGGAATATAATTTTAAATCCCACTTTGCCATCTGATTGAATTTAAATTCAATGATTTGATACGTCTGAAATAAAATGCGAGTTTCAAAAATCATGACCATGGTACTTCCAGACTTTAACAAAATCCCATCTGGTTCACTAAAGGAAATCTGTCATCTGCCCCTAGTCTAGATTACAAATTGCTCCAGGCCCATAACAATTTGATCGATTCTTACCCACCCATTGAAATGCAGTAGTGAAACATTCAGTTGTATCAAAAAGAATAAAGCAATGTGGATGTATTTGCATTACATAGACTTCAGAAGTTCCACAATTTGGCTCACTCTACGCTTACACACACATAGAACATAACAGCGCAGTACAGGCCCTTCAGCCCTCGATGTTGCGACAATCTGTGAAACCAATCTGATCCAAGAAGCAAAGTAGAAATTGCAGCTGTTGTGTTTTAAAAGCCTTTGGTATATGATGTTTGAAGCAAATAAGTAGTTGTCGTGATTAACTTGTACTTGATTACCAACAAAGGGGGTAACATTTTACATCTATTTATAATGAATGGACAGTAAGCCTGCCTCACTCCCAGCATTTATTAAAGCACTGGAATTTATCTGTTGCTCACGATTAACCTGCCTCAATGAGTTATATACATTCAAGAGCTGCTGTTGAACATATTGCTCCTTGCTCTAACTCCATCAAACAAACCCGGTACAGGGTTTGCAAGGAGCAACCAATGATACTTGGTCTCATAGGATTATGATGCATACTGCAGGGAGTGGGTGGATTGTATTGGAACAGGTTTAATAAATCATTGAAAAACAATTGTGAAAACCTGCACTTTATTATGCGATGGAAGCAGATCCTGTTCTGTTGCCAGTTTTTTTTCTACCGGTGGTTGTTGTGGGATTTCACTGTGTCACAATTTTAATTGGCAAGAGTTAAAAATGTGCTGTGTGGTATAGTTAGTTCACAATCTATGCTTTCACCCCTGGGAACTGTGTCTGAATATTAACAGCAACATGATCCTGAGGTTTGTAATCAAAATGGACTCAGTTAGTCGAGACTGTGTTATACAATGCAAATTCTAAAGGATATGGTGATATTTAAGCATTTACACAGATATAATGAGAGTATTTTTTCCTTTTGATTGTAAGAATCCTTTGGGTAGTTTTAGCAAATCTCCAAAAGGGTATAAGTTCGCAACAGAAGGTTACTTTCTGAATTAATTGGCACTCCTTGCTCAAGGAGGCTATGGCAATGATTGCTGTGGGGAAAGATGGGTGTCACTGGTATTCGAGCATGGATTGATTTGAAGAAAGTGGCTAGCAGTTTAATCTGCACTGGGCTTGGTTTGGGAATCCTTAACGCTGATCTGGTATTTGTAACTGAAAAGTAGAGCACACCCCAACTTGGGATGCCTCACTTTCTCCTCTTACTTCCTCCCTCAACTTCCAACATGTCATTTATATGCAGTTTTACTGAAATGTAAAGCTGAAACTGACAAACCGAGTATCTGCCGGTACCACAGCTTCTTGGAATGATGGTTCCAAGCTCTGAACAGAAATATCCAGCTGGGCAAAGTGTACAGTCCAAAATCATCGAACCACCTTCCTCATTGCGATAAGTTCCCCTGGAAAGAAAGTTTGAAATAATATTTCCACCAATAATTCATATATTTGGTGCAGACCATTAATTAGGTTGACTTAAATAGGTAATATGCAGGTTAACTGAACATAACTTTGGGTATTTCAATTGGAATAGCAGGTTAGAAGAAGACCATTCAGCTCTTTGAGCCTGTGCTGACATTCCACTCTATTCTGGATGCTTTGTATCTCAGCCAGTCATAGCTCAACAGTTCCTTTTGCTTTAAGTTCCTATTAGCTTCAGTCTTTGTAAAGAGGGGACTTCCAGAAATGGATGTGCAAAGATGTTGACAGGAAATTCTCTTGTACATTCGAGTCCAGATAATCGGTGAGTGTAACTTACTGACCATCGTTGCAAAAGTGGTACAACACCCAAAAGGATATTCTCGGCAAAGAGTTACTGAGAGAGAGAGAGACATGTTCAATCTTTCTTGACATTATCTCATTATGAATGATTATTCACCTTCAAACTGTTTGCTATTTTCTCCTTCCCTCTCTTTACCTCTCAGTTCTATTTCTCCCCAGTCAGTCTCAGTCAGTCCGGCCTGATTGATCTCTTTCTTCTCTTTGGCTCTGAAGACAACTTAGATAATGTGGTGTGATGTTGCTGGACTAGTAGTCCTGAGATTCATCAGACCAAGGGCTCAAACCCACAGTGACAAATGGTGTGATTTGAATTCAATTCATAACTCTGGAATATAAAACTAGCCTCAGTAATATAACCATGAAACTAGTGAAAAGTCCCACCTGGTTCACTAATATCTTTCAGGGAGGGGAATTTGTCATCTTAACTTGGTTTGGCTTATATGTGAATCCAGACCCACAGCAGCTGCCGTTTGAGGTGTCATAGAGTCATACAGATGTACAATACGTTGGCCAGATATCCTAAATTAGAGACTTTAGTTGTAGCTTTTCCTTCTCTGAAAGAAGAACTATGAACATAAAGGAATAAATAATAAAAGTTTACCAGGAAGACATGATGATAATCATGGGAGATTTTAATACACATTTAATCTACCAGAAAAAAACAAATGGAGAAAGGTAACCTGGAATAAGGAGTTCACAGAATGTTTTTAGGATTGTTTCTTAGAACAAGTATTGTGCAAAAAGATAGGAATAATCAATGATCTCAAAATTTAAGGCAATCCTAGGTAGCAGTGACCATAATATAACTGAATTTTACATTCAATTTGAGGGAAAGAGGTGTGGGTCCAAGGCTATCTTTAAAACATTAAATTAAGGCAACTATGAGACCAAGAAGGCAGAGATGGCTCGTGAGGTTTGGCAAACAGTTTAATGGATAGGTTAATAGGGATGCAATGGCAGTCATTTGATGGGATATTTCGAATACAGAGGAACCTCAATTATCCGGCATTTGATTATCCAATTTTCAGATTATCTGGACAAGATTGCAAGGTCTTGATGCTTGGTTAAACTGTATGATCCGGCATTCGATTATCCGAACATTTGATTATTCGAACATGCGATTATTCAAACAAAATACTCCCCACCTTTTAATCGAGGTTCCTCTGCACATGGAATAGATACATTGCAAGAAATTAAAAAAAATTCCAAGAGATGGGCCTACCATTCATGGTTATCTAGAATGGTTAAAGACAATATCAAGCATAAAAAATATTTCAAAGCAATTTAGCAAGTCAGCAGACTGGAAAGAATTTTTCTTTCATTCATAGGATGTGAGTATCACTGGCTAGGCTAACGTTTATTGCACAGAGAGCAGTTAAGAGTCAACCACATTGCTCTGGGTCTGAAATCACATATCATAAGGTAAGGATGGTAGTTTATTTCCCCTAAAAACATTCAAAGAATCATGGAATTACACAGTGCAGAAAAGGATCCACGGCCTGTCGAGTCTTTACTGTCAAATATATACAACTACAGTAGTTGCACTTTCCCACACTAGGCCCATTGCCTTGAAGTGATGACACTTCAAGTAGTGATCCAAGTAATTTTAAAGGATTGTGAGGTTTCCCACCTCAATTGCCCTGCCAGGCAGCGCATTCCATACCTTCACCATCCTCCGGGTGAAAATGATTTTCCTCAAATCCCCTCTGAATCTCCTGCCTTTCACTTTAAAAATATGTCCCCTTGTTATTGACTCTTCAACTAAGAGGAAATAGCTGCTTTCTATTCACCCTGTCCATGGCCATCATAGTCTTACACAACTCTGTCAGGCAACTTCCTGGGAACCAAATGGATTTTTCTGACAATTGACATTGGTTTCATAATTTTTTTTTTGTTCCTCCTGGACCTCAAAAAGCATTAGAAAAGCACTGATGCACAAAGCAGTCCTTGCCTCTCTTTAGCTGCCATGCTTCCTGATGCCTGAGAAAACAAAGTGACTGGTGCCAAAGTTAAGTGCAGATAAAATCAGGGGTATACAGTCTCATTAAAATAATGGAATGGGTGAACTGCCTCAAGGAAAAACACTGGTCACGAGCCCCTGTTAAAACCCAAAGTGTGCAGGTGGGAAGAGATTTCAGATTTTTTTCCCGTTTTAACATTTCCCTAGTATTAACATGGCATCTTGGATGTTGTCACTTTTAAAGTAAAACCATTTTAAAGGAATGTAAACAGGAAATATTGATGCTAATGTGCTGGACTCTTTGTTTCATGCTGCTTTCAAGAAAAGGAGTACAGATGGGAGTCTAAAAATCCTGCTGTGGTTGTATACCTCAGGATCCCTGGGAACAAATTTTTAATTACCTAATATAGTTATTAATAACAATTTTCTCGTGCCGAACATAAGTATCGCTGATAAAAGCCACAATTATTGAAAAACCTTCAGAAAAATGTGCTGTTTTACATTGATACTCAAGTACCTTCAACAAAACTGCTTTTTGAAAAGCCATCCTGCATGACTGATTTCTGAAATTAACATTTGAAATCAATTCTGTACCGATTATAAATGCATTTAAAGGTATTGTTTATCAAAATGATGATGGATAAGTCTATTGTAGCACCTTACTGGGAGCACTGCCTTTATCAAAAGTGATAAATGCTTGACAGCAAATTCACTTTGACATTCTGAGTACCCACTAAACACCCTGAGGTAAATGCTTTCAAAAATGCAATGATTTTAATAGTTAATGAACAGATTTTTCTATAAATTGTTAACAATGCCATTTAGAGACTGCAGTGTGTCCTTTTGAGTTGTCTTTCAATGTAGAGTTACTCACTTTGGACAGCCTATTGGCTTGGAAGTGGCTTGCAGACAATATGACCCCTCAGGGCACTGGAGGCAATCTTCAATTCTGCTGTTTCCTAGTCTTGTGCTGTATGTACCAGGAGGACATGGGAACTGGAAGTTCAGCTGTGTGCCTTTCACAGGGATATAAGTATAAATTTGATGTTAGTTCAATCATAAATATCCCCATTAATATTTTCTAAGCACTCTCATTGAATCATAGAATCCCTACAGTGCAGATAGAGACCATTCATCCCATCGAGTCTGCATCAAGCCTTTGAAGAGCATCTCCCTCATACCCAGATACCCACCCTATCCTGGTAACCTTGCATTTACCATGACTAGCCTTCACATCCTCACCTCTATGGGCAATTTAGCCTGGCCAATCTACCTAACCTGCACATCTTTGGACTGTGGGAGGAAACTGGAGCAGCCAGTGCAAGCCCATGTAGACATGAGGAGAATGTGCAAACTCTACACAGACAGTCAGTCAAGGCTAGAATCAAATCCAGGTCCCTGGTGCTTTGAGGTAGCAATGCTAATAATTGTGCTGTAGATCTCACAAAGATACACAATTGTTTTATAGCTGCCTGATTGTAGATTGCTTTAAATTGACTTGTCCAAATATGAACTATTTACATATGATCTTGGATTCCTTAACCATGGAGGGGCATCTAAAATCAAGCTGAAGTGTGTTTATATCCATACCCACATCTGTAATGTCCTAGTGGGAGTTTGGGAAGCCATCAGCTCTGGAAAGGGCAAATGCTTTTTTTTTCATTTTACTGGCTCCAAGGATAACTTGTATGACCTAATGGTTACCCAAGGCATGATCAGGTCTTTAAAGTCAGTGATCAATCTTTAGTCCTTTCCACTCTGCATGGCCCAACTCCATTTTGGGCAGGTGCTATTAGCTAAACAAATGTAGGAACATGCGTTTTTCAGCCAATTTTCTGGACTGGGCTAAAGAAAAGTCTGCCTTTCCAAAGTTCAATGCAAATTGGTGTGACTTTCCAGACAAGTGGTATTCTGTTAAAAACATTGAATGACATCGAAAGTTAAAATATCCAAGGATAATATTGAACATCTGCAATCAAAGGATGCCATTTACAAGGTAGAATGCGATGTTGTTTGGTCTGGAACAGACACAATTTAAACGTTCATATTAAAATGATTATAGGTCTCTGTAATGCTGCTGCAGCAGCAGGATTTAGCTGTCAGAGAGCTCCGTGTAAATATTTCTATTGACTGTTGCATTGTAAATTCTAGGCTTACCGTTATTGATTTGTTGTTCACTTCCACTTCATTAATATTTTGTTCTCTTTGGGTAACTTGTACCCTGTTCTTTATGAGGATGATTTTCCCCTAAGTATCAGAGACTTTGTTTTTATTTATACTATTGTACATTCTACAGTCTAAGTACACCTCTCTCTAGCACACAGACTATTCCATATCTCTACATAAACTCATGCTCACACTCACACTTTTTCCACTACTGTGCCCATTTTTCACCCAAGCTCAAGCTCGAGTGTTCTCACTATTGTGTGCAACAGCTTTCCTCACTTGCTCTCACCCATCCCAGCCCCACCTGTGTGTTCCCTTTAATATTATTTACTGCTACGCGGATCACTGAGGTCGCCAATGCATTAGCATGCTAATTGGTATCTGTGCAACCACAGTGCAACTTCAAGTAAATGATGCCTACATACCCTCTGCACTACCTAATGATTTGCTCAGGACACATCTCCATTCGCACCAAAATGCACAGCTGTGTCACCCATCTTATACCTCCTAAATATCTACCCATGAAGAAAGGAGCTCACAACAGGCAGAGTAAAGTGGGTTGTGGGCTGCCTAACATTTGACTCCCCATCCCTTTTAAAGAGAGAGTTGACTTACACCATCCTGTGGGACCAAATTACTATGTTTAAGTCCCTGGACTGGTATCAGAGTCTGCCTTGTTTTATTGTGCAGGGACCCCTTGACTGCAGGCTAATTTCCTTGTCTTAAACAAATATAAAGAGCTTCTTGGCTTTGTTGTCTCCACTAAACAGTGAGAGAATGCAGGTAGTGCACGGAGTCTGGTTTCTCTGGCTGAGGGATGAGGTGCAAAAAGAGAAGGCATTCGGGTTTGCTTAAAGTGACTGAGTGTTAAGAGGCAAGCACACAGCTTGGAGATGCTACCTGGTTCCCCGTGAGCTTGGTTCATGTCCCTTTGTGCAAATTGTCCATTCTGTGGCATTGCAGTGATAGTTGCTGGTGCAACCCAGGATGCAGCATTAAAGTACAGAAACATATCTTAATTGGATCAGAGATAAGCCATGATGGTTCTTAGAGACTGGCACATGCCAGATATCAATATCTATGGATGGCGATGTAAGTGGCTGTTGCCCATGCTCTGAAATCCTGGTGCCTGGTATCCAGCAAGGAGGTTCTTTGAAGTGTTTGATAAAACATGGTTGATCCCAGATCCTTGTGCAGTGTTTGATTGCTTTTGCCTATGGACGGAGTTAGTGATTCAAGTGACTGACTCCTGACTGATAGTGAGAACTTTCTACAGAATCTAGACATGTTGCTCCAAGCTATGATTACTTTGAAAAGTTCTGTAAAATGGTATAAATTTTAAGTTATGTGAACAAACTGAATTTGAACTAATTGTACAATACTCTGAGATAAATAAGACATGAATGACTTCAGCCAACCCTAATTGAGAGAAAGGAAGATTTGACCAATTGATTACATTTCCCCAGTTAGTGCAAACATCTTTTCAACAATAATTGTGGAGGTTAAAGTCAAACCAGCAAAAACAATTTTGCAGAACATGGATTCAACAGGATTTAAATTCTCGAGCTGTACTCCACAGTTAGATTCCCTATCACCTCAAGTTCCCAGGGCATGTTTAACTATCATGACCAAGACTGAACTTATATCTTTCAATATGTATTGCTTCTCACTGTAAAGTTCAGAGGTCAAAGTTTCTTTCATTCACCTGGTGTAATCTTTCAACATCCATTGGATAGGTTCTGACATGCTAAAGAATGACTAACAAATGCCCCCTTACCTATTGGACAGTAAAATCCAGATTTGCATGTTCCTGTGGGGCTAGTAGCTCCTGTCATACAGTACATTCCTCCGGGACAGGGGAAACACTCATCTGAAGATGTAAGATTAGTTTGGTTACTCCAAGAACCTGCTGGGCATCTATACTGTGTGGGATACTCTGTCCCAGCAGGGCAGTAATGACCTGGCGAGCATGGAAGTGGGCGTCTGTAGCTTCTGCCAGTGCCTGAAGACAAAATACATTCAATTATGTAAAGATATGAAGGAAATAAAGAGAGAAAGCTTGTCGTAATGTTTGGGTAAATTTATCCAGCCCATCGTTACAAATAAATATCACCACTTGCACTCCTTGGTGTCAGCAATGGGTCAATAGCAAGCCTTATAGGCTATGAGTCAGAAATGATGAGTTCAGTTCCCTTTCCGGATACTTCATCAAGGCTGACTTACTGGTGTAGTGCTATGGGGATGTTCCCGCTTAGCTGAGCATTAAACCAGAGCTATCATGCAGGTAGAGGAGATCCCATTGCACTGATTTGAAGAAGGAGAAAGCGAGGTCTGCAGATGGTGGAGATCAGAGTCGAGAGTGTGATGCTGGAAAAGCACAGCAGGTGAGGCAGCATCTGAGGAGCAGGAAAATCGAATTTCGGGCATAAACCCTTCATCAGGAATGAAGGGCTTATGTCCAAAATGTCGATTCTCCTGCTCCTCGGATGCAGCCTGATCTACTGTGCTTTTCCAACACCACACTCTCGACACTGATTTGAAGAAGCTCATTTTTAGTGGCTTGGCCAATATTTATCCTCAATAAATATGAAAGAAACAATTTATCTGACGATTCACACTTTGCTGTTAATTGGAGCTTGCTGTGCACCAACTAGCTGCTGTGATTCTAACATTAAAACTGTAGCTACACATAAAATGGTTCATTGCATAGAAAACACTTTCAGCATCCAGAGTCATTAAAGATATAAGATAAATAACAGCTTATTTTTTTCTTGAAGCTACATTGCCTTTTGCTAGCCACCTTTGCTCTCACATTCCCAAAGCTGTGCAAAAGGACTTCTTCCACATTTCCAGCTGCACTGCCACTTCAAGCTCTCTAGAAAATGTGAGTTGAAGTTGATTGTAGCTTGAAAATCTTAATGCCTTCTTTTCTCGGCAGTGGCACTGTACTGGATTGAGAAATTGGCAATGTACAGGATTGCAGTTCCTCCTTCATCCTCAAGTGTGTTAAGATACACTATAAGTCTGACATTCCCATACTCCACTCAGTCAGTAAGTCCCTCAGCCCTCTCAGTGCAATAGCTGCTTGACTGATGGCTTGGTGAATGCCCTTAAGTCATACTCTTCATATTTACTACAAATCATCCCTCACCTTTTAGACAGGCCCGTCGGGGTGGGCAGATTTCACAGTATGCTTTGTCTGAGAGCTTTGGGAAATTACTGAAGGTTCCCGGTGGACAAGCATTCTTGGGATCCTGGGGATTTGAAGAACCAGCTGGACAAACAAACCTGTTATTTTTCAAAAGCAATACGTTAAGCTGAAAGTAGTTTTTTCATTATAATCTTTAAACAAATTGATGGATGTTTGTTGTGATATATATAAACATGAACTTGATTGCGTGTTTTCCCCTCTTTATCTTCAACAATTTTATTTAGTTTTATTGAGCTTTGTAGAGTAGGATTCAGAAGCAGAGTGTTGGATATAATTGGCGATACAGGAACTGAAAAGAGACTTTACAATGGGCTGTTATGAGAGTGGAGTGGAGTTATGCTGAGTCATTTGGGTCAGATGAGAGTTATAGTTGCAGGAAATCACCACCTGCTGTCTCTCCCAAATAAGGACAAAACATTCAGGATCGGTCACGTGGACAGATAATTCCAATTAAGGTATTCACTTCAAACAGAGATTCCTATATAAAATTAGCTGGAAAATCTCTGATTTCAGCAGTAACTTTGGAGACTAACACAAGCAAAGAAATATCTTACATTAAGAGGTGTGGTGAAGATACCAAGAACAGTTTCAGCCTGGCCAGCTGCCAACTCCTGGGTAATAATGTCTGGGTTTGGTTATAAAACCCAGGGTTCATAAAGGATTATGGTTGAGATATCTCTTGTAGTTAAAAGTATGTATCATTCAATTACGTATTTAATAAATTAATTGAGTTTTATACAGCTCTCAATGTCTCCTCATTATCTTCATCTATGTATATAGTGTTGTCTCTCAGAGATGGGGAAAAAGAGCATGTGTCTTTTACTGTGAACATCACTGACCAATCAAAATCTGACTGTTTTTATCCTTGATAAGGAGGTGATTCTGACTGTGATCAGAATCTACCTGGCCCCACGGAGGGGACTTTACCAGCCAAACTAGATGGAAAGTGGGATGTGAGGGTGGTGAGGGTGGTGAGTTGCACTCTGCGTCTTTTGTCATATGATTTTATGATGATTTTGAAGTGCTTGGGTTCAAATAGACTGGTCAAGGAGAAGGCAAGATTAAATACTATCTTCACAATTAGACTTATTCAGAAATCTGTTTATTCCTTATTAATGAGAAATACACTAATCTAAGATACACCAGGCTGTAATCTTACTGACACATTATTTGAGAGATGATCCTTTACATTCGCTTCTCTCTAGCTGTCTCATACAGATAGCTGCTAACTCCATCCACACTGTGCTAATTATGCCCAATGGGGAGCAGTTCTGTGACATCAGATTGCTTCAGGGTCCGAGAGGCCTGATATACATTACGAATAGAGTCATTTATGTTTTCTTTTTTCTCCTCTATGACCATCTCAAAACCAGCACGCACAACTGAACACAAGAATAAATGACTTATAATTTGGATATTTAGGCAATAACTTTTTTTTTAACCAGTAAACAGTATTGGGCCCTGAAGAACTGTGAAACAGGACTAAAGAAACAAGAACACGAGAATTAGGAGCAGGAGCAGACTATTCTGCTGTTCGCACCTGCTCTTCGATATAAAAGGACCATGGCTGATTGGATTTTACCCTCGACTTTAATTTTCTTACTTCCCATACCATGTGGCTCCCTTATCAATCGAAAGTATATCTAACCCAGCCTTGAATATGTTCAGTTACCCAATCTCCATTATTCTCTAATCAAGAGGATTCCACAGACTAATGTCACTTTATATTGATCATTGAATCACAGCATTATGCAACAAGCTCAATCAATGTAAATGTTGGTGCTACATCTTTGTTTGGAGGTATCCAATTAGTCCCAGTGCCCAAGACTTTCAAAATTGTTGAGAGGATATTCTAAGCCATCAAATATTTAAGTTTCTTTTCAACAATTTCTTTGATTTTAATAATGATTTATAATGTGTTCATGGACATTCACCATGGAAATTTGACAACAAGATCTGGGGCCATACTAACAAAAATATAATCAAAGAATGTTAAACCAAATGTCCTATTTCTAGTCACAATTTCAAACCTTTTCCTTTCATATTTCTTCAGATGCAGTATTTTACAGAGTGGTGTTTAAATTTTGCCTTCCGAGAGTAAAATGGATTAAAAGTCTTACAGACCCATCCATACATTCGGCATCTGGTCTTTTCAGGGCTAATTGAGTGCAGGCATATCCAGCGATACAAGGCAGACAATCAGTAACATCAGCCTGGCCAGGATTTGGGTTGTAAGTCCCCCTTTGGCAGGGAGTTGGGTTACTACTTCCTGAAGGACAATAGTGGCCAACTGGACACATGGTGCACATATGAATTCCTAGGAAAGGCAGAAATCTAGGTTATAGATCAGTTAATATGTGTAGTTAATAATGAATAAAGTCCTTGCACAAAATACATGTCTCTCACATTAATTAGCTCCAACTTGTATTTGTGAAACAGCAATTGATAGAATCATTTGGTAATTGAAACCCGAGGGTAAAGATAAAGTTGTCATTGTCCCAAGGGACCATAGGGTAGCTTTCTCATTAGGGAGAGAGAGACAACTGTGGGGAGTTATACCTAAGGATCACCATGCATCATGAGAAGCTGGACATTTATGATAGCCTCAGCTAATGCAGGAATTAAACAGATATTGTTGGTATCACTCCAAACCAACTGTCTAGCCAACTGAGCTAACCGACACCTGCAACCTGAGGGGCAACACTTCATCAGCCTCTCATTTTAAACTGAAAACATTTCCATATAATAAAATCATATGATATGTGAATCTGTTCCTTATCCTTCAAAGTCTTTGCTCAGATACACACTGTAGGCAGTGTCATAGGTTTGGTCTGGAAGTCTGAGAATGCTACCCCATTTCAGAGTTTACTTGGAATGAGGATGCTAGTTAATATGGTTCACCATAGAAAGGTTATAGCATACAAAGAGACCATTCAGCCCACCTGTCTGCCTTGACTGAATAATGATGTGGAGATGACAGTGTTGGACTGGGGTGGACAAAATTAAAAATCACACTAGACCAGGTTGTAGTCCAACAGGTTTATTTGTAGTTCAGGTTTCAGAGCACTGCTCCTTCATCAGATAGCTAGTGGAACAGGATCATAGCACACGGAATTTATAGCAAACGATCATAGTGTCATACAACTGATGTGATATATTGAACAAACATAGATTGCTGTCAAGTCTTTCATCTTTTAGAATGGTTTGCAGGTTTCAATTCATTAATATGTAAATCCCGGAACATTTTTCAAGGTAACTTTTTTCGAGGTAACTTAAGGTTTTATCACAAAAGGTGACATCTCAGCTCAGCCAATGCATTAAAGGTGTGAGGTTAGAGTCTGTCTGTATTCTAATCTTGAGTCAGCTGGTTCTATTTACAAAATAAGAATTCATAAAATGTCACATGGATTGACTGCCTACAGATGTGGGCTTTTTGAACAAAATAGAATGGCCCAGTGAAGGAACAACGATTCCAAGTCTAAGTCAGATAATATGTATGTTTCTCTTGTCCTTTTGGATGGTACTGGCTGTGGATTTGGAAGGTGCTAACTTAGGAAATTTCTACAGTGCCTCTTGTAGATAACAGACATTGTTGCTACTGAGCATCCGTATTCAAGGGAATAAATGTTTGTGAATGTGTTGCCAGTAAGTCAGGCTACTTTATCCTAGATGATGTCAAGCCTCTTGAATGCTGTTGGAACTGCACTCATCCAAGGAAGTCAGGCGTATTCCTGTGCCTTGTAGATAGTGAACGTGTTCAGGGAGTCAGAAGGTGAACGACTTGCTAGAGAATCCCGAGCCACTAACTTGGTCTTAAAGCCATGACATTAGTATGGCTAGTCCAATTCAGTTTCTGGTTATTGGTCATTGTAATCAGGCTGTTGACTGTGAGGATTCAGTGATAGTGACACTGGAGATCTACCCAGAGGCACTTGTAACTCAGTGGGTGCAAATCTAGGTCAACATTTCTGAAAATTCTTTATCCCTTTTGGAAATATCAAAACCTGGTTTTGATTTCTGTTGAAGGTGATGCTTCAAGTAATTGCTAAATTAATCTCAGCTTAATGTTTCAATGTTTCTATCAGCCCCTCCTCTATCTTATGGGCATTTTAAAAATCCTTCCTCTCACCAACATCCAATTCCTAATTAAATAGTGTGTGGTCACATTTTTAGCACTGGCAGTATCCTAGTTGATTCCAAATGCCGCAAAGCATTATGTTTGGCACCAGTTTAGTAACAGGAATTGATATATTTAGTCATAAATCTCCTCTGGGTTGAATTCCAGATTTTATTAGCATTTACTTCATCAGCCTTCCCCTCTAGGTATTGGTGTTACTCACCGAAGTTGGAAGTTTGGCTCATGAGTGCTGCATCCACATGCTGGTGGGCCATGTCCTGGCACCAAACCTCCTTAGAATTTCTCTGAAGCATTAACTGGGCTGTGAGGAACTCAGTTTCCTTGTGTCCCCGTAAGAAGACATTGCTCAGGATTTGCTGACAGAGTAGCTGATAGAGTAGCTGTGTGTACTGACAGGGAGCGATTAACATATTTGGTTCTGTTTTCATGTTGCTACTAATCAGTGGTGTGCCCTGAAAATGATGTGCAAGCTAACATATTAAAAGCACTGGTCTAACTCAACTTGAATATATTGAATTTCCCAGTCTTCACCTCTCACTCTCTTCACCTACACACTAAAAACATCACCCTGACCTGTTGGACATATCTGTCTTTAGGAATTTCCATCCAGTACTTCAGCGATATTTTTGAATCCCTAATTCCTTGCTGACTATTTAGTATTTACTGAAAGATGCAAGATGTTTGGAACACAGAGTGTCAGCTGTGGTTCAATGGCGACCACTATCATTCCACGTTACAAGGTCTGGGTTCAAATTCCTCTCCAGGACTTGAATGCAGAAATGAAATCTGACATTGAAGAAGATCTGCACGGATTGATGTGCTCTCATTCACAAGTGGTGTTAAACCAAGGTGCTATCTGCCTGATTGGTGGATGGTAGTGAAGCCTTGCTACAACTCACTAGTGCGTGGGTGAGATCAGATCGAGAGCACGATATACAGTTTTGGTGATGGTATTTACGGGGGGATATATTCACGTTGAAATCTGTTCAGGGAAGGTGCATAGGCTGATTCCTGGGATTAGGGGGTTGTTGTTTATTGAGGAACAGTTGAAGAGATTGGGTATTTCTCATTGTAGTTTTCAGAGAGAGGTGATCTTACTGAAATGCAATAGATTCTGAGGAAATTTCACAGGCTAGATGCTGAGAAGGTGGGGAGTGGCAGTGGGGGAGGGGTGAGGGTGTGGATGTTTAGAACCAGGGAGCAAGATTTTAATTAATAAGGAGCCTCTCACTAAAATTGGAGATTAGGATTTATTTTCTTTCTCAAAGCGTCATTAGTTTTTGGAATTCTGTTCTACAGAGATCCATAGAGTCTGGGAAATTCAATATATTCAACCTGAGTGAGACCAATGTTTGATCTCACAGGGAGTTAAAGGATAAGAAGGTTAGGCAAGAAAGTATAACTAAACTCACAATCAGGACAGTCACGGTCAATTGAATGGTGGATTGGCTTTGCCCACTCCTATTTATTGCAATCTTATGACATAAATATCTTGTGGCAATACTTTGAAGAGCTCAGAGTTATTCCTGGTATTGCAGTCAATATTTATCACTCAATTAAAATGATAAAAGTGATTATGGCATCTGGTAATATAAACTTAAAAAAATTGAACAGGAGAAGACCATTTGGGCCTTTGAGGGTTACTGGCTTTCATTATGATCATGGCTGATCATCCAATTAAATAGCCTGTTCCTGCCTTTCCCCCACTGCTATATTTAACTTATTCTTGAAAATATTCAATGTTTTTGCCTGGACTGCTTTCAGTGGCAGTGAATTCTACAGACTAACCACTCTGTCATCACTGTCAGTCCCAAAATAATTTACCCTTATCCTAAGATGATGACCCCTGGTCCTGGACTCCCCCACCACCAGGAGCATCCTCCTGCATCTACCCCTTCTACGAGTGTTATGGCTTTATAGGGGTCTATGACATTCCCCCTTCTTCTGAATTCCAGCAAACATAATCCTAAATGATTCAAACTCTCTTCATATGTCATTATCACATTACTATTGATGGGAGGGCAACTTGGTTGCCCTATTTCTTCCATTACAACAGTGACTATACAGTTTCAAAGAAAAGTACTTTGTTGGCTTTGGAGTGCTTTGAGGTATCTTTTACCTTTTATTCTTATTTTAGCTCTTCCACATGTAGGGGGACCAAGTCTACATTTGTACATATTAATTGTTAAGATTTTGTTGCAAAGGTAACTTTGGGTTAGGAACTGATATACATCATGAACCAGAATTTATGGAGAAGCACCACCAATTTTCAGATTACTACTAATATATCCTATTTTAACAATTTGATTTGAAACATTACTTTCTCTTGAAAATGTTCAAATTCTGGATATGTTTGGATGATGCTTATTAAGATGCTGATGGTGAAGGAGAAGGAGCACTTTACCTGATGCTCCTTGATGTTGTGTCACCGTGCCCCTTGGACAGTCCAATTCTTTTGTTGTTCCTGCTGGACAATACTTTCCTTTGCTACATAGCCTTCCACCATCCGCAGTGCCTGTAGAATTCAACATAACACCACTGAGCCTTCTCATAAACCATTGTATTGAATTTATTTTTCACCCAAAATGAATGTCTTCCTGGGTGGTAAACAAAAAGTCACAGTTATTTGAAAGCATTTGAACTCCAGTTAATAGCTGTTAATGATCAAAACATCTGATTATACATTTAAATGTGTCTAGACACAATTTGTTTGAGTACTTGGCCATAGAACATTGTGCCAGTTACAGTCTCTTTGAAAGCTGATGGAACAGTGGATGAACTGGAAATGAGCAATGATGTTTTTGAAGCCTTTTTAAAACAGTAAAATGTCCCAAAGTTCTTCACAACAATGGTCTCAAATATTGAGTCACATATGGCAGATGCCTGAGACAGAAGTTTTACAAAAAGTCCTAAAGGAGGAAAAGAGAGATAGAGAAATGTGGGAAGGATATTCCAGAACCGAAAGCCAAGGTAGCTGAAGGCCCAGCTATTAATGGTACCATGATTTAATGTGGGCATGCTCAACTAGCTAGAGTTGGAGGAACACAGAGGTCGCAGAGGTTCGGAAGACATTGCAAAGATAGGGAGGGGTGAAAGATTTGGAAACAAGAGAGGTTAGGGGAATGATAGTAATAGAAAGAATGAGTGAAAATGCATTGGTTGCCTTTACCCTCCAATCCAATAATCAGAATCACTGTAGTCAATGGAATTGAACATCAGCCAGACCATGTAACAGGCAATCCAACCAATAATGTTCTTTCTGTGTTAATGCCCAGGCTGAATCCCTACCCCCCCTTGTTGAGCAGTGTAGAATTTTTTACTCTATACTTTGTTATGCTATATCTGAAGCAAGAACATTTGCTGATGTGTGCAAAAAATAGAAAAATAAAAAAAAATGCTGTCCATCCCACTGTCTTTCATTAATTTAAAGAATTCAACAACTGCACTGAAAATATATGTTATAAATAGAAGTAGAATCTCACAGTTTCAAGAAGATCTCTGCCAATACAGAATAATAGACTGGGTTTTGAAACTTAAGACATGATTTTAACTTTGGCAGGAACGGGGTGTAGATTGGAAGTACGGAGCAAACATTGTGCTCAACCCAGATTGTAATGCCTGTAGGGGATTATAATTAAAACATTTGCCTAAAGCAAGTGCCAATTATGCTGGATGAACCAGTGTCAAATGTGGTCAGAGAGGTCCCCAACACACACACACACACACACACAATGATTAGGGCTAGGAAATGTCTAAGTCTGTGATGAGGAAACTGTGGTCAGCGCAAGCTACTCTTGACCTACAAGTCATCTTTAAAAATATATTTTAAACTACCTACCTGGGATTGCCAGTTTCAAACCATCAGGACTCAATCCTTGATTTTTAATTAAGGATCTGTTTTTTATGGAGCTGTCCAGTGCACCTGACGATGGATAATTTAATTGGTGCTGGAAGGTGTGTGATTGGGTGCAGGAGGGTGATGGGTTGGGGTTGGGGTTGGGGGTGAGTAAAACTTTGAAAGACATTCTAAATACATTGCTAACCACCCTGCCAATGCCCCCACGCCAGCACCGCTCCCACCCCCCCCCCCCCCCCACCCCCCCTTTATCTTTTCGGGTGAGTGACTTTGAATTTTCCCTTTATTTCCACCATCAAGCTTTTTTCTTACCCTCAGCACAGATTCGACCCTCGGAGCACTGTTTGCAACCTTGTTGGGATTTCAGACCTGCCTCATCACTTGATGTTCCATGAGGACAAGGATTACTGTGAGCTTGGGAAGTTCCTTCCTTACAATAATAACCACTTGGACAGAGGAGATCTGTACTTGGGTATCCAGCAGTACCTCCTGGACAATAAAAACCTACAAAAAAGGACAAACAGTGATTTGTAAGCAAACAGCTATTTTGCATGAACTCATTTGTATAGCACTCCAATGAAAGCTCTGGATATTGGCAATCTAGAATAAAAACAGAACATACTGGAGAAACTCAGCAGGTCTTCAGTATCTCAAGAGAGAGGGAAACAGAGTTTAAGCTTTCAGTCTGATTTGAATCTTCTTCAGAATTGGGCCTGGAGAATAGTCATGTCAGGCTCAAATGTTAACGTTGTTTCTGTCTTTCCATATATGCTGCCAATCTTGCTGAGTTTCTCTGGCAATCTCTGTTTTCTGGGTCATACAAATGTTTTTGAAGTATTTTTCAGTTTTGAAGGCTGTGCTTCATAATTTTTTCAGAAAGTAAACCTTTGGCAAATGGCATATTTTTACACTTTAATTGCATCACACACTATTCTCCCACAGTCCAAAGATGTGCAGGTCAGTTGCATTGACCATGCTAAATTGCCCATAGCATTCAGGGATATGTAGGCTAGGTGCACTAGTCAAGCAAAAGGTAGAGTAATACGGTTGGGGAAGGGATCTGGATAGGATACTCTTCAGAGGGTCAGCGTGGACTTGTTGGGCTGAATGGCCTGTTTCCATACTGTAGGGATTCTGTGATATTCTCCAGTGACAACTGACTTTGAGTTATCTCTAACTAGCAACTGTCTGACAAGAACAGCTATCGTCACTGTTTTACTTCACTATTAAGTTACTTAGGATTGAATTTTCCAAGCTCCCGAATGATGCAGACAAGAACAAGTCAGGTCGAAAAATATGGCAAAAGAGGAAGAAGAACACCTATACAATGTATTCGCCAAAAATGGATACACCCTCAATTTCATCAACAAATGCCTAAGGGAAAGACAATGGAATGAGGACATGTCACAACCCAAAGGACTAGCCACGTTACCATACATCAAGAACATTTCTGAAATGACAGCCAGACTACTACGACCACTAGGACTCATAACAGCACACAAACCAACAGCCACTCTTAGACAACAACTCACCAGGACAAAGGACCCGATACCCAGCATGAGCAAAACCAATGTAGTGTACAAAATCCCATGCAAGGACTGCACAAAACACTACATAGGACAAACAGGAAGACAGCTAATGATCCGTATCCATGAACACCAACTAGCCATGAAATGACACGACCAGCTAGCCTTAGTAGCCACACACACAGATGACAAGCAACATGAGTTCGACTGGGACAACACTATTATTATAGGACAAGCCAAACAGAGAACAGCCAGGGAATTCCTAGAGGCATGGCACTCATCCACAGATTCTGTCAACAAACACATCGACCTGGACCCAATATACCGACCACTACAGTGGACAGCTGGAACTGACAACTGGAAGCGGCAGAGTTAAACCACTATAAATGCCGGAGGAAACAACACTGAAGCGCTTCACAGAAGGGTCCCAAGCACTGAGGATGTCACCTAGACAGGGGACGAAACATCTGCAACACAAATTCCCAGCTTGGCGAACAGAACCACAACAATATGGCAATATCAGAAAACCAAGATTCTTGATGCCAAGAAAGAAAAGTATAACGTTCCATCCGGGGTTTGAATGGCTAGATGGGAGTATTCCGACAGAATGGTGAGAAGTTAATTTGCATGCATTGATATCTCATTATTAACTATTCACTCATAATTTAAATTTACATCTGCAGTAGAGAAAAACTGCAGATGGAGATAATTCCCCATCTGAAAGTGAGAGCAGGTAACCGATGACACCAGTTTGCTACTTGCTTCTGTGAGCTTCCAACTTTCTGCAAATCCAAATACTTCAAGACGCGTTCCATGGGTAGTCACTGTTCAGACACCACCACTCAATCCACAGAGATTGGTATTGGCCATGCACCAGCCTCACCAGAACATCTCTGAGTCACTTAGAATCAAAACCTCCACTTCACTTGCACTTTACAGCCAGAAATGGTGAGTACTTCCACTGCTGGTGAGTGCAAGATTGCTTGAGATCTGTGCCATAGAGGCATGGTACATACATATTGAGGTGAAGTACATACATAATGAGTTGAGTAGCAGATAATTGTGTGAAATAACCTGCTAGGAATAAATCCGTTTTTAAACTTCCTGAAATTGATACTTAATTGGATTTTGGTAATATTTCATCACTAGTTCCTCATCCACTATGCTTTCCATTTTGTTTCTGCAGAATCATTCAATTAATTGCACTATATGGCTGCTTGGAGTCATAGAGATGTACAGCACGGAACAGCATGGAAACAGACCCTTCGGTCCAACTCATCAATGCCGGCTAGATATCCAAAATAAATTGAGTCCCATTTGTTGGCATTTGACCCATATCACTCTAAACTCATCCTATTCATATACCCATCATATACAATTACAGTATTGTAATTGTACGAGCCTCCATCACTTGCTCTGGCAGCTCATTCCATATATGCACCACCCTCTGCATGAAAAGGCTGCCCCTTACGTTCCCCTCTCACCTTAAACCTATTCCCCCTAGTTATGGAATCCCCCATCCCAGGGAAAAGATCTTGTCTATTTACCTCATCCATGCCCCTTATGATTATACAAACCTCTATAAGGTCACCCCTTAGTCTCTGACACTCCAGGGAAAATAGTCCCAGTCTATTCAGCCACTCCCTATAGCTCAAACCTTCCAACTCTGGCAACATCCTTGTAAATCTTTTCTCAACCTTTTCAAGTATCACAATATCCTTCCTACAGCAAGGAGACCAGAATTGCATGTAGTATTCCAATAGTGGCCTAATCAATGTACTTCAATCTAGTCATGAAAATTCCCATCTTTGGGAATTGCAGACACAATATCATACTGCATTTATTGTAAAATTTCCAACTGTTTCTACAAATATGAAATGACATTCAACATCCTATATGTTTTGTGTCACCTTTACAACTACTCTTCATTTCCAATTCACTGGGAGTGGTGTGAGACACTAAACTGACTCAAAATGATAATCTTTTCTAGCAATCATGTCTCACAAACCTGACTGAGGTTTTTAAAGAAGTAACAAAGAGGATTGATGAGGGCAGAGTGGTAGAAGGGATCTATATGGACTTCAGTAAGGCATTCGACAAGTTTCCCTGTGGGAGACTGGTAAGCAAAGTTAGATCTCGTGGAATACAGGGAGAACTAGCCATTTGGATACAGAACTGGCTCAAAGGTAGAAGCCAGAGGGTGGTGGTGGAGGGTTGTTTTCAGATTGGAGGCCTGTGACAAGTGGAGTGCCACAAGGATCAGTGCTGGGTCCACACTTTTCATTATTTATGTAAATGATTTAGATGTAAGCTTAAGAGGTATAGTTAATAAGTTTGCAGATGACACCAAAATTGGAGGTGTAGTGAGCAGTGAAGAAGGTTACTTCGGATTACAATGGGATCTTCAACAGATGAGCCAATGGGCTGAGGAGTGGCAGATGGAGTTTAATTTAGATAAATGCAAAGTGCTGCATTTTGGGAAAGCAAATCAGAGCAGGACTTATATACTTAATGGTAAGATCCTAGAGAGTGTTGCTGAACAAAGAGACATTGGAGTGCAGGTTCATAGCTCCTTGAAAGTGGAATTGCAGGTAGATAGGATAGTGAAGAGGGTATTTGGTATGCTTTCCTTTATTCGTCAGAGTACTGAGTACAGGAGTTGGGAGGTCATGTTACGGCTGTACAGGACATTGGTTAGGCCACTTCTGAAATATTGTGTGGAATATTCTGGTCTCCTTCCTATCAAAAGGATGTTGTGAAATTTGAAAGGGTTCAGAAAAGATTTACAAGGATGTTGCCATGGTTGCAGGATTTAAGCTGTAGAGAGAGGTTGAATAGGCTAGGACTGTTTTCTCTGGAGCATCGAAGGCTGAGGGGTGACCTTACAAAGATTTATAAAATCATGAGGGGTATTGATAGGATAAGTAGACAAAGTAGTTTCCCTGGAATGGAGGAGTCCAGAACCAGGCGGCATAGGTTTAGGGTGAGACAGGAAAGAGGAGAGGAATCGAGTAATCAGAGATGATATTTAGATTACTATTCAACTTTTGACTTAGCAAAATTGTGAGAATATGCTCCTCTTACCAATATTGTAGAAAATTCCATACTTCATTCCTGCATGCAATAAATAAATTTAAACAAGCTCCTCAAAACTAAGTTAACATAAACACTTGCTAAATAAGTACATTTATTTATTGGACTATACAGAAAATTAATAATGTAATAATTGTGAATGAGAACAATTAAAATTAACATTATAATAGATAAAAGTCTTTTTTTGACGTTTTCATCAGTTTAATTAATCACATTAATCCTCACATTGGAATTGAACCATCACTGGAGAGATACACAAAAAGTATTAATCTCAGATTTCATGTACCTGCCGGACAGGTAGAACACTCAGATGCCTGCTTTAATCCCCTGTGAGCCCCATAGGTACCAGAGCGACATTGTTTTGGAGTGATGCCATCATCACAATAGTAGCCTAGAGGGAAATAAAAGCAATTTAATAATGTTCAACTTTTGGAAAAGTGTTATTCATTTGTTTTTCAATTTCCCTCTACTCCCCATGATCAAACAAGGTCAAAAATCACATGACACCAGGTTATAGTCCAACAGGTTTATTTGAAATTATAATCTTTCAAAGCCTTACTCCTTCTTTACGCACTAACACCTTAAGAAGGAGCAAGGCTCTGAAAGCTTGTGTTTTCAAATTAACCTGTTGAACTATAACCTGGCATTGTGTGATTTGTGACTTTGTCCAACCCTATGTGATACCGGCATCTCTGCATCGCGATCAAACAAGTTTATTCAAACAATTCTTTGGCAGCCTTGTGGTTTTTTTTACAGTTTTCTAATTCTGGGCTCTGTGTGTAAGGTGACAAATTCCATCACATCCCACTGGTCCCACAAGTTATAACTTACCCTTCTATAAAACAGAAGCAGTCTAACAAAATTGCTTGGAGTTGTTGAACAAAACATAAATCTTGTTCAACCTTTACCAAAGCCGTTGGATTTTTCCTGCTGTTGTCTATTACAACAATGTTTAAATTGCACATTTACACCAGTGTTTCCTTCTGGCTAGGATCCTTCCCATTGTTGAGCAAGATGCCATTGAGAAAGGGTGGAAGGGCTTGGAGTATATAATCAAAACTTTGATTTTCCAAATTGGTTTTGTTTATATTCCCTTATATCTCATTATTGCCTGTTCATTTCTAACAGTATGTTTGGAGCCAGAAGCTCATGATGTAGGAAAAGAGATTAAGAAAGAAGGAAAAGACTAGGGAAGTCTGCCAGCTGCTATTCAACACAGTAACTCAATAATATCATTTAACATCTGTGCAATTTTGCCTCCTTGACCAAATATAGCGTTTGAACATTTGACTTGTGCTGTGTAAATATGAATATCTCAATGTGTAGTTCCTAGCTGTACATTTAAAAAATGCAATATGAGGTCAAACATGCATCTTAAACTTAGATCTAGTTTATAAGCAAACACAAAAGATGCCGAGGAAAAGACATTTCAACTTTATCATGAAATTTAGCAGATTCAAACTATCTGCTTTAGCACCTAATGACTTAGCTTCCTTTTAGAACAGTCTTTAGATTACTGAATGCCACAGCAAACATATCACTGTTTGGCCCAAACTCCATTAAAGCTGAATGTATTCACACTGTCAAAGTGGAAATAAAATGGAGTACTTTACAGAATTCTGAAAGATCAAAATCAATGCAATAATCAATTAAACCTGAAAGGACTGTGGATGCTGTATATCAAAAGCAAGAACAGACATTGCTGGAAAAGCTCAGCAGGTCTGGTAGCATCTCTGGAGAGAAATCAGAGATAACATTTGGGGTCCAGTAACATGGGGAAGACTTCTGAAGAAGGGCCACTGGACCCAAGACATTAACTCTGATTGTTCTCCACAGATGCTGTCAGAGATTCTGAGCTTTACCAGCAATTTCTGTTTTTGTAACAATCAATTAATTGGAAAGAAAGCATTTAGTCACCTAAAGTGGTACTAGTTCTCATGATTATTTAAATCTGATTTGAAAATGGTACCTGCTATGAAGATGAGAGAGTTAATAATTTCCCATTCTGTACATCATGAGTGGAACGCGACCTTGCATTAACAACACAATGTACACTTGGACATTGTTCCCACTGGGAAAGCAGGTAGATCAAATCCAGGAAACCCTGGTTTTATTTGAATCCATCCACGTTTTCATGTTGTCTGTTAGATGGTACGTGCAGATATGGAAGGAGTGTCAATGGATGCAGGAGGAAAAATCTAAGGTTTTTCTATATGTTCATATAATCAGTGTTAGTTATGTTACCCAAAGAAAACCAACTAGAAAATAATGCTGTGCCACAAAAAATAGGAGTAACGCTTGCAACTGATTTGTTATATTTAAAGGAATAGAAGTAAAATTGGGTGGCACGTTGGCTCAGTGGTTAGCACTGCTGCATCACAGCACCAGGGATCCTAGTTTGATCCCTGCCTCGGGTGACTGTCTGTGTGGAGTTTGCACATTCTCCCTGTTTCTATGTGGGTTTCTTCCGGATGCTCCGGTTTCCTCCCACAATCCAAAGAGGTACAGATCAGGTGAACTGGCCATGCTAAATCGCCCATAGTGTTAGGTGCATTAGGGTAAATATAGGGTAGGGGGATGGATTATCCTCCAGACAGTTGGTGTGGACTTGTTGGGCCGAAGGGCCTGTTTCCATGCAGTAGGAAATCTAATCTAAAAAGCTTTATGTAACAGAAAGCAATTTACTCCTGTTATAGATTCTCATGAATAAGAAACTAGTCAAGAAATAAAATAACTCTCAGCTTCTTACATCTCTTCCACTGGATGCTTAATCCCTTTTCAGTTTTCACATTCAATCCGGGGCTTATCCAAAAAAAAGTGACCAATCTTAGTCAAAGAAGATAAAAGGTCTGACCAGCAAACATACAATTAAATATTGTTTTTAATTTTTTGTCCAGTGGGCAAAAACAAGTGGGAAAAGATGTTGCCTTAAACCAAGGGACTGTAGTAGATGGTACTACAGTTTGTATAAAAAGCAAGTTACTGGAGCCCCTTGTGCGTTGTATCAACAATGCTGTTTTATTAAAGCTGTGAGGGAGGATGCTAGACACTTGTCCTCTGAATGTGTGCTTAGGGTAGTCTTGCTCAGTGACAGACTTTTGATTGCTTTTTCATCCAAGCGTGTGTTCAGGAGTGCTCGACATAGTAACACCTTCTGGACTGGTTCCTATGCAAGTGTCGAAAGCTTTGTATTTGGGCAATACAGCAAGAGTGTGCAGGCCACGTTAGAAAAAGTTCCTAAAAAAATCTCTCTCGCTCTTCCTCCTGTGACTGTAAAGGTAAAGTAAAACTCTGAGCAGCTAACTGTACTGTCTGCAAATTCCCTTCTTAAAAAGAAAAGGTGGGTAAAACTATCTTCAAAGAGATCAGGAGGGCAACGTTTCAACCAATAAATGAAACTTTAAGGAACAGCATGTCTGCAACCTCAAGTCCTTAAATAGTCAAAAAGAATCGAAAGGGAGTTAAAGAAAAGCATAACGTCACCACCTGTAATCCAGACTAATGTCAGAAATGTGCTTCGATGAATTTATTGTTTCTCCACCAGACATAACATTTTGAGTCATCTTGTCTTTTTGTGCATTTGTTCGTAATGCACATGGGAATTTAAGGAAAGGGATAGAGTTTAACTTAAAGTTGTTCAACCCAGTAATTCAACTTGTCTACTTTGCATCATTGGTTAAGAACTGTCTCATTACAATAAATATTTAAACACATGTTTGATAAAAACCTGAATTAGAGAGTTAGGTAAAATTAGGAAATTCGGTGATTTAATTGGCACCACTCCAGTGAGTCATGACAATGATGGGTAATTTTTTGTTTTCCTTAATTCTCTCCTGTGGTAAGTCTGTAACAGTTTTGAAGATGGTGAAACTAGGCAATTATTAGGTTGTGGTCAGGGTAAGCTTTGCTTACAGCTATCTTAGAAATGTTGGGCTCCTGGTAAATACCTAAATGCAATTTTAAGTAGATTTAGTGTGCCAATACTGTTTTCGGAGATATGAAATGCGAGTGCTGATAGTACAATTTGAGAAGTCAAGTTGTTTGAAATGCAATTTTGAAATTATTTTGTTTTTCTATGCAATATAACCATGGACACTCTATAGATTCCCATTGTTAAAGTTTAAATTCCAAGTTTTTACACCAAAAATACCTTATTTTGCAACTCATGGACAACATCATTGCTCCAAATGTTTGAATATTCCTGGCATATATCATTAGAGTTCTGCTTTGTTAATTTATTTGCACAGTTCCTCTGTCCAACAAGATGCTTTAAATAAACCTTACCTAATGGGCATTGCTGGTTCCCTGGTGTAGAACTGCTGCTAGCTTCTGGACAGATATATCCAAGTGCACACGAAAAGCAAGATGATGATCCATGATGGCTGTAAGAGCCAGCTGGGCAAGGCTCTGGGGGCTGGTTCGCCCTGGGGCAGTAAAACCCAGCAGGACAAAGTTTACAAGAAACCTCTCCCCCTGCATAGCAATTACACAGTCCAAAATCAAATATCACAAACATTTTATAACTTCTGTTCAACACAGAAACAACAGCTGTAGCCTTTAATGATACTTGATTTTTTTTGCATATATTGTTTAAATATTAACTGCAGTTAGGAGGATACATGCATCATGTTACTGATTACTTTCAGCTTACCTAAGCTTTGAACTTCACCATGAACTTATTCTCTCATCACTCAAGATACAAAAGACAAATTATAGTCAGCAGAAGGACCTTGATGCTAATGTGAACCTATGATTTGAGGGCAATCAAGTATTGCTATTCTTCAATTTGCAGAATTAACTTTAGAGTACAAAGGGTTAATTGTACTTATCAATATATGACCTTTTGCTTTATAGAGTCATAGAGAATTACAGCACGGAAACAGACCCTTCGGTCCAATTCGTCCATGCCTGCCAGATATACAAACTCAATCATGTCCCACCAGCTAGCACTCGCCCCATATCCCTTCAAACCCTTCCTGTTCATATACCCATCCAGATGCCTTTTAAATATTGCAATTGTACCAGCCTCCACCACTTCTTCTGGCAGCTCATCCCATACATGTACCACCCTCTGCGTGAAAAGGTTGCCCTTAGGTCTTTTATATATCTTTCTCTTCTCACCCTAAACCTATGCCCTCTAGTTCTGGACTCTGCTACATCAGAGAAAATACTTTGTCTATTTATCCTATCCATGCCCCTCATGATTTTATAAACCTCTATAAGGTCACCCCTCAGCCTCTGATGTGCCGGGAAAACAGCCCCAGCCTATTCAACCTCTCCAAATAGGTCAAATCCTTCAACCCTGGCAACATCATTGCAAATCTTGTCTGAACCCTTTCAAGTTTTACAACATCCTTCCTATAGGAAGGAGACCAGAATTGCACGCAATATTCCAAAAGTGACCTAACCATTGTCCTGGACAGCTGCAACATGACCTCCCAACTCCTGTACTCATTACTCTGACCAATAAAGTAAAGCATACCAAATGCCTTCTTCACTATCCTATCTACCTGAGATTCTACTTTCAAGGAGCTTTGAGCCTGCACTCCAAGGTCTCTTTGTTCAGCAACACTGCCCAGGATCTTACCATTAAGTGTATTAGTACTGCTCTGACTTGCTTTTCCAAAATGCAGCATCTCATATTTATCTAGGCAATCAGTTGAAGTTACATGAACTTACCCAGACTGTAATAGCCAGGTAGGCAGTTTTCACTAGTCATGTTGGTAAATGCACACTGTTGACCAGCTGGGCATTGAACACATTGCTTGAATAAAAACAGAAGAAGGTATGTATCCTTCAATCTGATCAGGACACAGTAAGTCAGAAATAATTTTAAAAACCAGTTGAAGTTAATGACTTTTAAACAAGTTATTGGAACTCGTTATGTGTTGTATCTACAACTATAGATATATTATGTTGCCTTATTCAAACAGTGGGGGATGATGGTAGATACCATGTCTCTTTAGAGGTGTGTTCAGGGCAGCTTTGCTCAGTGACAGACTTTTGATTGGCTTTTCATTCAGGACCAATTATATGTGTTCAGTGCATTGGTACCACTGCAATGATGCACAAAATGTTGGACCACTACAAATCTGCAGCACAAAATGCCGAAATGTTGATTTCAAATCCAAGATACTTTATGTTTTACAGTGATACTGCACAGCAATGTGAAGGGAAGAGTTAGGTCCCTCCAAATGCAAGAGAACAAAAGATTCGACCATGATATCTCCCCATTCTCACACAACGTGCCCACTTAATGGCAATCTGGCTAGGGTCATGTTCTTTCCTCAACCAGCAAGTGTCTGGTTTTCAATGAGTGGACAACTGAACAAAGAAAACAAGAGAATTAGAAGATAAGTTTGAGGCTTCCTCAAAAGGACAATATATACTTTCAAGAAAGAAAGGGCATGAAGAAAACAAAATTTAACGAAAGGATAGTCTTTCATGTTAAATATTACATTGCAACCTCCATATAATCCTAAACTGTTACCACAACTTTAAAAGACAGCTAGAAAACATGTGAATAAATGGCAGCCTTGTTAATGACAATATTTACTGAGATATTGATTCATTCCTCATGCAGGAAAATTACTTACCTAAGCATTCATTCAGAAAAGCGTTAATGTTACTGTTTTACATTTTTTAGCCAGCGTTGCAGTAGATCCACTATTGCAACATTGAATAAAATCATATTAAAGATAAAGAATACCTTCTGGATATATTCAAAATCTAAGTCACTTTTCAGTGTGGAAAACTATTTTTCAACATGTACACAAGGGTAGTGCAGTTTTCATTATTCTACTCCTTGTGATAATATTAACAGGAATCTAGTTTAGTATTGGACATAATCAGGTTTCTATTCGCCTCAGGAGTTTTGTGCTACGTGATTGACAACAACCCAGCATTGAAAAGTAAAAGTAGCCTTGGTGTGCACACTTTATAATAGTAACTCAGCAAAAAATATATTTGAATAAACATCCCCTGATATTTTATTGAATAAAACACTTCATTTGCAATAATAAGCCATTCAGTCTACAAGCTGCACTGAGTTTACTAATCTCAGACACAGTAGTTATCGGGAAGCCATAATTACTCTTTGGGTTCTTATCCTCACTACTAAACCATAGTTTACTGTCATGTGTGGATGTTGGCTAAGGCCATGACTATACTTGACTGTGTTGCCCTACAAAATCAAGTAACATTCTGTCATTTTCTGTCCATGTTTCACAGTAAGTGCTCGGATGGAACACCTGAGGATTGCTAACAGCTATGGCAAAAAAGAGAATGTCTTTGGAATATGAAAAATTGGAACAAAAGGCCAGTGTGAATTTTGAAGAGACGAGTTGTCATGCCAATTACAATGTAGTCAGAAATACTGGGTAATGTCAAAATTACTTTGCTCATTTGGTTAATTTTTCACTTCTTTCCTACCTAATTGTCCAAATGTTTAGATAAAATACCCATATACCAAGCTAACTTGTTACAAACAAGACTTTCAGTTTTCTTTTTGGATCTTTTTAATGCATTCACAAAGGACATAATAAACATTTCTGAGAGTATAACAAAAGGCAAGAGAATCATCTCAGCTAAACATGTCAATGCCTCTTCAGACTCACTGTAAATCCAGCATTGGCAAAGGTTCCTGGCAGGCAAGCAATTTGAAGAGCCTCAAAGCGTGAAGGACAAGCATAGCCAGGCTGACATTGTGTGCATGTCACAGCTCCACCTGAACTGTAAAATCCCATTGAGCAAGGCTTCACAATGGACTCTGTGATCGAGGGGCACTCATATCCGGGTGGGCACACTGTACATTCCTAATCAGACATCAAAGCATCAGATCATTGATATACATGACAACAATTCTCACATTTCACATTCTGTTGTCTTTATATGTTATGTTATATTTAAGAAATTTAACTTAAGTCAGATCCATACAGATAAAGAATCATTTATCCTTGCCTATTATGTCTCAACTTGACAGCTTCTTTGACTGAGTTAGACATGCTGACATTGGATCAGTAAAAATAATTTAAAATAGAGAATGACTAGACAATTATGCATGAAAGTATTTCATTGATAAGAAAATGCTGAGCTACATTTGGCCAAGCATGCGTTACATTGAGTTTTTTGGAGGATTTCTTGCCACGAGATTTCTCACTGTATCTCACCAAACTCATTAACCACTTATTTCATCTCTTTGGCACCTCATAATCTGTTCCCATCTCCATTTTATCAAGCAGAACACCCTTAACTACAAGAACCTGTTCATTGCTAATGTAAAAATGGTTTATTGGAAAAAATATTAACCTGTTGAGGTTCTATAATTCTATAATTTATAGCTGCGTATTGTTAAAAGATCGTATCATTTCCATATGTTACTTCATCAGTATTTAATCTGATCCAGTAGTCTCCCACATGGGTGGCATATTACTTTCTGTTTTTGGAGGTAATCGCTTCAGTTAGGGCCTAGTGATTAAATTGGGCATTCTTTCCATAAAGACAGATGGATAAAATACAGATTTATTTTCACAAAGAATGTGGTCTACCTAAAGAGTCACAGTTTAGATAGAAAAAAACTAGTAGTGTACCAAAACTGTTCCAAATAGCCATCATACTATAAATACTTGCCAATTAATTAAACTCTTGAAACAAACTACGATTAAATTCCAGAGTACCGCACAAAGGAAGCATTCTTTAAAACTTTCTTTTCTGCTGTATTTCAAAACTTGGTGTCATGGAAACCCCAAACGAGTATAATGGAGCTCAGACAAATTTGAGTGGAGCAAGACATTAGTGCAATGTCAGTACAATGGGGTAATGTGATGCAGACTAGCAACCACATTTTCCCTGCATTGACCTTTCACTTCCTGGCCAATGTTGAGAGCTCTTTACGGTTGAGAAGGGCCTTATGGGAGGGTAAAATTGGAGTCAATTTAATATGTGTTCACATTACGGATCAGCAAGCCACAAATTGGAACAATGTTAGTTAAAGTTTGCGAACAGGCTACTAATAATCTTTGTCACCAGAGCATGTCCATTGTTATAATTTGCAGCTTGCTGATCAATAACACAAACACACATTAAATTGACCTCCAATTTTAACCTCCTGCAGCTTGTGAGGCCCTTCTCAATGGTCCGTGTTTTGGTGGACTGACATGACAGGAGTTATTTATTGAAATGTTTCAGTAGAGAAAATGTTTTATGACAAAAAAAATTTTTATTAAATGTTGCCTTACAGCTTGCTGTCCTACAGAGTAACTCCCAGGCTGGCAGGGAATGGTGTTATTGGTATTGGTAGTAGGACAGGCCTTTCCAGCAGGACACAATGTGCAAGCCTTTTGAAGTCCAGTGGAGAAGGTGCCCTGGAATGAAAAACAGGACAAAGAGCTTTTATAATTACATGTTGTTTGTTAGGGCTTTGCTCAGTGACAATCTTGATGAGACTCACTGGGACAGAACCAGGAATAAGCACAGTCCAGGGAATTCCAACTTTGGATTCTGTAATCTTTTATTGGATCACTCTATCATTCTAAGATGTATTGGTTACATTATAGCCTCCTGATAGCTTCAATGCAGATAAGGAGCAATCCACACCAAAACCTCAGCTACCTTCTTACTGTTGACCACTATCTCTTGGTTACATAAAATATCCTTCAAACTCATATTGTTGACTTCATCTGAACCTTGGGTTACCCTGCTCTAAAATGGCTGTTCTCCACTTCCAATGATGGACCCAAATGAACACATTGCCAGCTCTGAATTCTTCACTGACACTTTCCCCAGCAGTTAGCAGGATGCCAACATGGGAGACAAATGCCCACCATCTCACCACATCTTTGCCATCCTGAACAGGCTTGCTTAAGTTTCTAACTTCTAATCTTTACCAATCAAGAGAAACCTTATGAAAAGATCACAGTTTTCTCAGGTTCCCTGTAAGGGAGCAGCATCCTAGATGGTTAATGTCATCAGGCATACCTTAGGACATTGGGTATTTTGGCTTCCATCTTTCTGAGGACATTGCCACCCAGCAGGGCAAGCTCTACAAGTTGCAAATCCAGTGTAGGCATAGTGTCCAGGGAGACATGCAATCTTGATGTCCAGTTTGGTGTCTGGGCAGTAATATCCAGCGGGACATACTGTACAGTGAGACTGACTTCCCACAGAGTATGAACCTGTAATTAAAAATCTAATGATAGAAGCGAGTTCAGAGACAGAAACAAATATTTCATTTGATCCTTATATTGCCTTGCATTCGATAGCACTGATCACTCCCATCCCCTTGTCTGAGGTTCAGATATATGCCTACACTGTTCAATGTATAATAAATTGATAGCATTACTGAGAACATCACAATGTAATCCCTTTTAATGTCAACTTTAATGAATGTCATTCACATTTACTTTATGCACTGATTTGTGACAGCAAACTGATAACACTTCAGTGCGGTAAATACAGATCAACTGCACCCTATCTTCAAGTCTTCTATTTTGAAATAAAGTTTCTGTTGAAATAACTAATTGCTGAGAATTATAACAGAAATGAAATATTACACCATTATTTCCCACCGTCTAACAATATACTTGAAATTTTAATATTTTTGTCTAAATGTACCCGTTAGCATTCAAGGCATAAAAGCAAAAATGCTGTGCATAAATACCTGGAAAGCACTGAACATCTTCAGCTTTTGTGGTATTGGAACAGGCGTAGCCAGGCTGACACATTGTACAATTCTGTTGTCCACTGGTAGAGTAGGAACCAACAATACAGGGCACAGGAATTGACTAAGATTTTAAAAGAAAAGAATGACATATTTATTTCATCTGTTCACTTAAACAGGCAATATCAAATTACAGTGAAAGTGTTTTTGTTTCCTCTAATTCATTTTTGAAAAAAAATGTTTGATGTGGACAGTGTTTAGGGGGCACATTTCTGTATTTTCTTGTTTGGAGGAGGAAGTAGAGCCTTGCAACATTAACTGAGGGACTGTTATTTTATTAAATAGAGTGGAAGCTAATAGCATTGACTGACCATGGGCTTGGTGGGAGAGTAGAGCACTCTGTTGAAATAGCAGTTAGAGGTTCTGTTGTGTTGATATTAAATTCAACAGGAGCATAGAAGAAAAGTGCCAGCATGAGCTGGACACATTGTAGGACTAGGCACACTTTCATAGATGTTTCAACTCACGATTCTTAATAGGTTTTGTTTCAACATTACCTTGTAGTTTCGTCTTCTGAAAATTATGTAATTGGATGTGAGCATAAGAGTTACAGTTAGCAAATTTGCAGATGACACCAAAATTGGAGATGTCGTGGACAGCAAAGAAGGTTACCTCAGATTACAACAGGATCTGGACCAGATGGGCCAATGGGCTGAGGAGTGGCAGATGGAGTTTAATTTCGATAAATGTGAGGTGCTGCATTTTGGGAATACAAATCTTAGCAGGACTTATACACTTAATGGTAAGGTCCTTGGGAGTGTTGCTGAACAAAGAGACCTTAGAGTGCAGATTCATAGCTTTTTGAAAGTGGAGTCACAGGTTGATAGGATAGTGAAGAAGGCGTTCAGTATGCTTTCTTTTGTTGGTCAGAGTATTGAGTACAGGAGTTGGGAGGTCATGTTGCAGCTGTACAGGACATTGGTTAGGTCACTTTTGGAATTTTGCATCAATTCTGGTCTCCTTCCTATCGGAAGGATGTAGTGAAACTTGAAAGGATTTACAAGGATGTTGCCAGGGTTAGAGGATTTGAACTGTAGGGAGAGGTTGAACAGGCTGGGGCTGTTTTTCCTGGAGCACCGGAGGCTGAGGGGTGATCTTTTAGAGGTTTATAAAATCATGAGGGTCATGGATAGGATAAATGGACAGAGTTTTTTCCCTGGGGTCTAGAAATAGAGGCCATAGGTTTAGGGTAAGAAGGAAAATATATAAATGAGACCTAAGAGGCAACTGTTTCACACAGAGGGTGGTGCGTGTATGGAGTGAGCTGCCAGAGGAAGTAATGGATGCTAGTAAGATTGCAACATTTAAAAGGCATCTGGATGGGTATATGAATAGGAAGAATTTGGAGGGATATGGGGCAGGTACTGGCAGGTGGGACTAGATTGGGTTGGGATATCTGGTCAGCATGAACGGGTTGGACTGAAGGGTCTGTGTCCATGTTGTACATCGCCGTGACTCTATAACTCTATGTAATTGGAGACTTCCATTAAGAAAAATAGCAACATAATCTAAAATCATTTTTGGCAACAAAATAATAGTTAATCAAAAGTGAAAATGAGGATATTTAATCTTGTCACCATTTGCATAAAATACGCATCATTTCCATTTCTGAGTTAATTAAAAAGTAGGCCAAAAAAGTATAAAATATCATTTCACTCCATTGGCAATATCTCTGCTTCCTTCAAGTTCAAAGACAAGCTTAATCTTACATTTATTATTGAGAAAATAACAATGATGGAGTGGTGAAAATGATACTTCTTAGTAGCTTGAAGAAATAAATTCATGGGATTTGGGTATGACTTGCTGGGCCAGTATCTATTAACCATCCTTCATTATCCTGGAGATGATCGCAAAGAGCTGCCATCTTGAACCATAATATTCCTTGGGGTGTAAGGGCAGCTCTTGTGCTATTAGAAAGGAAGTTCCAGGATATTAACAGAGTTACAGTGAAGGATCAGTGATATTGTTTCAAATTAGGATGGTGTGTGGCTTGAAAGAAAACTTGCAGATGGTATCTTTATTTAATATAGAGTGAGGAGGAATTTCCAATCACAGAGGTGGGGAAACTCAGCCAACAAGAATTCTTTTTGAAATTGCTTGATTTATGGATTAGATTACTTACAGTGTGGAAATAGGCCCTTCGGCCCAACAAGTCCACACCGCCCAGCTGAAGCGCAACCCACCCATACCCCTACCTTTACCCCTTACCTAACACTACAGCAATTTAGCATGGCCAATTCACCTGACCTGCACATCTTTGGACTGTGGGAGGAAACCGGAGCACCCGGAGGAAACCCACGCAGACACAGGGAGAACATGCAAACTCCACACAGTCAGTCGCCTGAGGCGAGTATTGAACCCGGGTCTCTGACACTGTGAGGCAGCAGTGCTAACCCACTGTGCTACCGTGCCGCCCACAGGGTGACCTGAAATTGGTGGTTTCTGTTCAGTTGACTATACTGCACTTATAATACAAGGTGAATGAATGGATGATCATGTGAGCGGGTTGGATTGGTAGCAAAAAGAAATTAAAACAAAAGGCTTTCACACATCCATATGTAAAGATGTTGGGATGTGGGGAATTATATTCACTTGGATATAATTGAAGCTATTTGTCATTTGTATTGTGTATTGAATTAGTGCTGAGAGTTTCCTGATAGTTTCTCTGTGCTGCACACATTGAGCAGCTGAGGCCTGTGTAAGAATGTTGAATAAAGAGGCACTTCATTAATGTTCAGCAATTTTTGTGTGCCATGAAAATATATTGACAAATTGGTCTAGAGTACTTAGAGATGAGATGCAATGATAATGTAATATCTACTAAAATATTCAGACAACAAAATCAAAACCAGCCTTATGACTTATACTTTCAATATGTTTATAAAATTGTAATTATTGGAACTATATAGCTAGCTGTTGGCATTTTACTTTGTTGTGTGTGTTGTGTGGGCTAAATAAATCTAAATGCTGTCTAGTTTGGAATTACTTCAGGTGGAAAAGTGACAAATATAAGTACTGAATGATGATTTACTTACTGATGTATATGGACAGGCACTTCCAGGAGGGCACAGGCTACACAAGGTGGATCCTTCCAAGCTGTATGTACCAATTGGACATTTTTTTGGTAAAATTCTAAAACAAAACACACACAAGCAGGAAAATTATCCCACTTTCCCCTGTAATACTTCAGAGAATGTTGTATTCCTCATAAATTTGAAATATCAATGCAATGGATTGGGATTTTTCTATTTTCCATACTGAAGCTTAAACTTTCCACTTATGGTGCACCACGATTCAGAAAATCTCAATGAGTGGTAGGTGGTTCTTGGAACAATTGGCAACATCAACCAAATGAACAAAACATAGTGACCTCCTGGCATAAAAATTGCCAACTATTGGGAACTTAGAGGGTGGAAACTCAATGGGCTCATCTTTTTGAATTACCTAAAAGAAAGGGCTGAATAAAATGGCATAAAGGCAAATGAGAAAACAGTTGCAAATGTAAACATTTTGCACATCAGCGCTCATGCGGATGCATGGCTCTCTTAATCGTGGATAGCAGTTTTCTGCTGGTGCTGTTCTGAATGTATTTGACCAACAATGAGATAGTAATGAGAGCAATTAGGATTATGGTTTCCCATCATCTCACGGCCTCCTTCGAATAGGATTATGTGTTTTGGAATCATTGCAACTACCTGCTGTCAGAAATGAGAGCAGAAAAACAGTTGGGAATGAAATTGGAGATTAATATTTATATATTAATTGAGTGTTTACTTGTGTTCAGGTATTGGGCTTTAAATTGACATTCATTTGTACCCCAATTAACTGAAGCTGCTGCGGCCCCCTGCACCTAATCTTTGGCTAACTGGTGATAAGGACTCGGGTAAACCAGAGGACCTCCTTGTTGGACTGCTCTTGGGCCCAGCCATTAACATGTCCAGGCAGTAGGCAATTCAGTTTGGTCTGATTGTCTACCTGCACTTGCATATTGGGAATGGTGTGCTGCCTACCTGATACAAGAGCCAAGGATGTCTCGGAGAGGTTGCAGGATATTCTGAGAGGGGAGAGCTACTACCTGGAGGTCTAGATTAGATTACCACAGTGTGGAAACAGGCCCTTCGGCCCAACAAGTCCACACCGACCTGCCGAAGCGCAACCCACCCAGACCCATTCCCCTATATTTACCCCTTCATCTAACACTACGGGCAATTTAACTTGGCCAATTCACCTAACCTGCACCTCAGGTGGACTGTGGGAGAAAACCAGAGCACCTGGAGGAAACCCACGCAGACACAGGGAGAACGTGCAAAGTCCACACAGAGAGTCGCCTGAGGCGGGAATTGAACCCGGGTCTCTGACGCTGTGAGGCAGCAGTGCTAACCACTGTGCCCCTATGCCACCCACATTGCTCATGTTGATACTGACAACATAGGAAGGGAAAGGGATTAGGTTCTGCAGCGAGAATATAACAAACTAGCAGGAAGCTAAAAGGTAGGTTCACTGGGATCTCTTCATGGGGAGAAATAACCTGAATAAAAGGGACGGGCTCCTCTGAAATTGGAAGGGAACCAAAAATCCTTGCAGGGAGATTGGCTCATACTACTCAGTGGGCTTTAAACTAATAACAGGGGGGAGGAAACCAAAACGATAAAGAAAAGGCTGAGGCTGGAACAGTAAGTAAGGGGAGCAAATCACATGGTTAAGATAGGCAACAGCTTAGTAGAGAATGAAAAAGACTGATAAGTTAAGCTGCATTTACTTCAATGCAAGAGGCCTGACAGGTAAGGCAGATGAACATAGGGCATGGTTGGGAAGATGGGATTGCGATATCATAAGTATTACAGAAACCTGGCTCAGGGCTGTTCGGGACTGGCAGCTTAATGTTCTGGGGTATAGATGCTATTGGGTGGATAGAAAGGGAGGCAAGAGAAGAGGAGGTGTGTCACTTTTGGTGGAAGACCGCTTAAATTGTGTTTAGGGAGGATATTCCTGGGAGATTGTCCAGTGAGGTTATTTGGGTGGAACTGAGAAATAAGAAAAGGAAGATCATCTTGTTGGAGTTGTATTAGAATTCCCCCAGTAGTCAGCAGGTAATTGAGAAGCAAATATGTAAGGAGATGTCAGATATCTCTAAGAATAATAGGGTTGTAACGGTATGGGACTTTAGCTTTTAAAAAATTGCCTAGAACTGTCATTGCTTTGAGGGCTTGGATGGGGAGGAATTTGTTAAGTATGTACAAGAAATCTTCTTTATTCAATATGTGGATGTATCTACTAGAGAAGTACCCATGGCAGACCCTCTATTGGGAAATAATGCAGTGTCATTGGAAGAGCACTTTGGGGCAAGTGATCATCATTCTATTAGTTTTAAAATATTTATGGAAAGGGATAGAACTGATCAAAATGTTTAAGTTTTAAGGAGTAAGGCCAATTTTGAAGGTATGAGGTAGGAACTTTCAAAGGTTGATTGAGGTGGTGCTACTCACAGATAAAGCAATGATTGAGAAGTGGGATGTCTTTAAAAATGAGATAATGAGATCTCAGAAAAAAGTATGTTCTTGTTAGTGTAAAGGGCAAGGCTGTTAAATATAGGAAATGCTGGATGATTAGAGAAATTGAGGCTATGGTCAAAACAAAAGAAGGAAGCATATGTTATGCATAGATGGCTGAGTGAATCCTGAGAGGAGTTTAAGGGCAATAGAAGTATACTTAAGAGGGAAATCAGCAAGGCAAAAAGGAGACATGAGATAACTTTGAAAATAGAGTTAAGGAGAATCCAAAGAGATTCTAAAAGGACTGTTAGGGGAAAGGAGTGAAACAACAAGAGATGGATGAGATACTAAATGAATATTTTGTGTCAGTATTTACTATAGAGAAGGATATGGAACCAACAGTACTTGGAGAAATAAACAGTGATGTCTTGAAGAGAGTCCATTACAGAACAGCAGGTGCTGGAGGTCTTAAAACATGTAAAAATTGATAAATCCCCTGGACTTGATCAGATGTTTCCCAAACTTTGTGGAAGGCTCTGGAAGAGATTGTTGGTTTCCTTGCCGACATACCTGTACATCGACAGCCACAGGACCAGTTCCAGAAGACTGGACATTGACTAATGTGGTGCCACTATTTAAGTAAGGCTGTAAAAAAAAGGCAGAAAACTGTAGACGAGAGAGCCTTATGTCAGTTGTGGGTAAATTGTTGGAAGGAATTCTGAGGGACAGGATTCACATGCTTTTGGAAAGGCAAGGACTGATTAGGGGTACTCAACATAGCTTTGTGTGTGGATAATGTCTCAGTAACTTGATTGACATTTTGAAGAGGTGACAATGAAGGTTGAAGATGGCAGAGCAATAGACATTGTGTACCTGGACTTCAGCAAAGTGGTTGACAAGGTTCCACATGGTGGAATGGTTCATAAGATTACATCACATGGGATCTAGTGGGAGCTAGCCAACTGGATCAAGATTGGCTTGAAGGTAGGAGACAGAGAGTGATGGTAGAAGGTGCTTTTTGGACTAGAGGCTTCTGACCAATGGTGTGCCACAAGGATTGCGTCCACTACTTTTCGTCATTTGTATAAATTATTTGGCTGTGAATATAAGAGGTATCGTTCATACATTTACAAGTGGCACCAAAATAGGTAATGTTGCAGACAGTGAAAAGGATTATCTCATAGTACTACGGGATCTTGATCAGATGGACGAACTGGTCGAGGAGTGGCAGATGGAGTTTAATTTAGATAATGTGAGGAATTGCATTCTGGTAAGAAATACTAGGCAGGACTGACAGAGTTAATGATAGGGCATAGAATGTACAATATAGAACATGGAACAGTACAGCACAGTACAGACCCTTTGGCCCTCGATATTTTGCTGACCTTTTATCCTACTCTAAGTTCAAACTAATCTACATATCTTTCATTTTACTATCATCCATGCGCCTATCCAAGAGTCACTTTAATGTCCTTAATGTGTACCTGACTCTACTACCACTGCTGGCATTGCATTTCATGCACTCACCACTCTCTGTGTAAAGAACCTACCTCTAGCATTTTCCTGCAATCTTCCTCCAATCACCTAAAAATTATGTCCCCATGTGATAGCCATTTCTGCCTTGGGAAAAAGACTCAGGCTATCCACTCTATGCCTCCCATCATCTTGTACACCTCTACAAAGTGACCTCCCATCCTTCTTTGCTCCAATGAGAAAAGTCCTAGCTCCCTCAACCTTACTTCATAAGACATGCCCTCCAGTTCAGGCAGCATCCTGGTAAATCTCCCCTGCACTCTCTCTAAAGCTTCTACATCCTTCCTATAATAAGCCGACAAGAACTGAACATTATATTCCAAGTGTGGTCTAACCAGGGCTCTATAGAGCTGCAGTATGACCTTGCAGCTCTTTAACTCAATCCCCTGCTAATGAAAGCCAACACACCTTCTTAATAATCCTATCAACTTGGATGGTAACTATTAGGGATCTATGGACATGGAACCCAAGATCCCTCTGTTGCTACACATTGCCAAGAATCCTGCATTTAATCCTGTATTCTGTATTCAAATTCAACCTCCCAAAATGAATTATTTCACACTTTTCCAGGTTGAACTCCATCTTATCAGCATAGTTCTGCAGCCTGTCAATGCCCCGTTGTAACCTGCAACTGCCTTCCACACTATTCACCACTCCATCAGCAAACTTACCAATCCATCCTTCCACTTCCTCATTCAAGTCACTTATAAAAATCACAAAGAGCAGAGGTCCCAGAACAGATCCCTGCGGAACTCCACTGGTCACTGAATCGGTTGAATACTTTCCATCTACTTTGAGTCAATCAATTCTGTATCCAGACAGCCAGATTTCCCTGTATCCCATGCCTCCCTACTTTCTGAATGAGCCTACCATTGAGAACCTTATCAAATGCTTTGCTAAAATCCATGTACACCACATCCACCGCTCTACATTCATCAATGAGTTTTGTCACATCCTCAAAGAATTCAATGAGGTTTGTGAGACATGACCTACACCTCCCAAAGCCATGCTGACGATTTCTAATTAAAATATGGTTTTCCAAATAATCATAAATCCTGTCTCTCAGAATCCTCTCCAATAATTTGTCCAATACAGACATAAGACTGATTGATCTGTAATTCCCAGGATTATCTCTATTCCCTTTCTTGAACAAGGGAATAACATTTACCCCCTCCATTCATCTGGCACTACTCAAGTGGACAGTGAGAATGCAAAGATCATCACCAAAGGTGCAGCAATCTCTTCCCTTGCTTCCTGCAATAAGCTTTGGTATATCTCATTTTACCTGGTGACTTATCTATTCTTACGTCTTCAAAATTTTCAAGACATCCTCCTTCTTAACATCAACCTGTTTGATTATATCATTCTGTTTCACGCTGTCCTCACAAAAGTCAAGGCCCCTATCAGTAGTGAATATTGAAGCAACGTATTCATTAAGAGCCTCTCCTACCTCCTCCGACTCCAGGCACAAGTTACCTCCACTATGCTTGATCGGCACTCACCTCACTCTGGCCATCCTCTTATTCCTCACATAAACGTAGAATGTCTTCGTATTTTTCTTAATCCTACCTGCTAAAGTTTCCTATGCCCTGTTCAAGTCTCCTAAGTTCATTCTTCAGTTCCTTTCTGGCTACCTTGTAACCCTCTGGAGCTCTCTGATCCTTACCTCCTCAACCTTAAGTAAGCCTCATGCTTTCTCTTGACTACATTTTCACATCCCTTATCATCCATGGTTCTTTCAACTTACCATCTCTTCCTTGTCTCAGTGAGACAATCATATCCAACACTCGCAGCAAGTGCTTTCTAAACAACCTCCACATTTCTGTTATGTACTTCGCTGAGAACATCTATTCCCAATTCATTCTCCATAGTTTCTGCCTAATAGCATTGTAATTCCCCTTCCCCCAATTAAATACTTTCCCATATCATCTGCTCCTTTCCCTCTCCATAACCATAGAAAACGTCAAAGAGTTGTGATCACTATTACTGAAATGCTCTTCCACCTAGAGATATGATACCTGACATCGTTCATTGTCAAGCACCAAATCCAATATGGCCTCCATTCTAGTTGGCCTATGTACATATTGAATCAGAATCACTTTCAACCTTTTCAATCCAATCAGTAGGATCGAAACTAGTAAACAGGTAGAGGCATGGGAATAGTTTGTTGGCAATGAGGTCCACTGCTAGCCTATCATAAAATTTGTCATGGCAGTATTGGTAACAGTTAACATGTTCCAATGTGCTTTCAACTCATTTGTAGTTTGGATACATTGAAAAATATCAGAGCTTTTTATCCTTATACTGACCAAACTTTAAAAGGTAAGATATTGCATATTGCTTTAAAAAGGTTTTTCAGTCATTATCAAATGCAAAAAAAACCTAAGTACATCTGGAGTTGACAGTGTTGTACATATTAAATAGGAAACGGTTGTGTTAATGAGAAAAGAAGTGAAATAATTCCCATTTGGCTCTCTCTAGAGATTGTCAATTATGAAGTTCTAAAGTTTATCTCAACCTGCTGCCCAGTCACAAGTTAGAAAAAATATTTCTTTGCCTTCCTCTCTGAAGTTCCCTGAAACAGTGAGAAATACTGAAATACTTACTGTGGGCTTTCACAGGCAAATCCTGCAGGACATGGGCTACATTCAGTCATCCCCTCTTTCCCAAATGTTGTTTGGCCCAGTGAACATGAAGCTGGGGATTGGTGTCTGTATTTGCAGGCATACCCAGGTGGACACTTCAAACAAATCCGTTGGCCTTCCAAACTATAGGACCCAAGGGAGCAGATGATTGGAGAGTCATTAGAAGTGGAACATTCCATCCCGGCTGGACAACTCTGGAACTTTTGTTCAACCTCCAAATAAATAAAGCAGTTCATTAAGTTGATTAGCCATGTACAGCGATCCTGAATTACAGATTCGTTTACTTTGTCTTGCGCTGATAGAAAATTCCTCGACATTTATCAACATTAAATATAAATGCAAGAAAATGCAGCTTTAAATGTTATTTATCCAGATGGTGGAATCTCATTGATCTTCCCGCAGTCTAATTAGTTTAAAAATTGACAAATATCACAAAATCATTATACATAAGATGTCCACTTTCAGAAGTCACATCATTTTTCTGATATAAGTTATTTTTAAGGTTAGCTCAAATTACTAGATATGAAACACAGCAGTGTATACCTACAACTGTTCCTTGTATTTCTAGATAGTGATAATCTTTTAATTACACATATTATATAAATCTACTATCAATTATTATATATCAGAAAATATGCAGGAAGATATTTTGGTAAAAGACCAATCGCCGTATAGACATCAGATTGAAAGAGAGTCAAAAGAGTGCAAAAATGATTGTGATGGATCACTAACAGGTTTTCATGTTGACTAGTTGAATACTACAATAATGACTTCACAATCTTTCATTTTTTGACTTGCACAGTATACAGTTGCCAATAGAAATATCTGTAATCTCATGTCTTGTTCATGTCCTGGTCTACATGTTACCTCTTAATGCAATAATTCATTATGGCATAAACTCTTTCACACCTAACACAAAAACCAATATTTTTGAGAGTGAAGTCTGCTTATAATGTTTGCTATAGATGGTTTACTTTTTTAATAATGCATTTGTAATAGTGAACAAAGGTGAATACTACTAATGATGCACATTTATCTGACTTTTATTAAATGTTGAATAATCATAGACAATTGTATTATTATGCAACAATAGTTGCAGCTTGGACACATGGTATCCCATAATGCTAACTGATCAAGCAGTAAAGATACTTTATGTTACTTCTAATCCCATATCAATGCAGCAAAGTGAATAGATGTGACCATGGGGTGAACTCTGTCAGAAATAAGTGGTGTCAATTTTACCAGATTTCAGAGAGAGTATCTTTCCTCAAGTCCTAGCAAGATTGCTCACACTATTCTTCAAAACTTGCACCATTACTTATGCCCCTCATCCTATTTTCCCTCTCACCAGAGGGAAGTGGAAGTACTCATGACTGCCACAAAAATCCTGGGGATCCTGGCACTATTTTTAAAGCCCAGCTGGGCATTTGGTTAAGCACAGAGTTGTTTTTCACAATGCAGTCATTTGAGTGGTACCAATATAACATGCCTCTCAGTGCAAATACATGGCATGACTGACATTTCATTGCAAACACAAGTGCATATTCATGAATATTTTGTTATTTAAAAAAAAACAAGCTACAATGGTTTACATCAGCACATCTTACAACCCTGTGTAAGGAACAATTACAACATTTACAAGGCATCTGAATGGGTATATGAATAGCAAGGGTCTGGAGTGAAATGGGCCAAATGCTGGCAAATGAGACTAGGTTAATTTAGGATATTTGGTTGGCATGAACGAGTTAGTCCGAAGTGTCTGTTTACGTGCTGTACATTCTTATCACTCTAAATGTTACTCCCCAATGTAGCCTCTTTGTTTTTCAATGTGTGATTGTTTAGCAGCAAGTCTCAATTATAACATAAGATTTGTCAAGTCTGCCTGACTCAAGTCAAGTTAGCTGTCAACTTTTGGAGCCAAGGGAAACTTACAAAGCCTAAGACAGTACTTACCTTCTCATCTAGATTGGAAGCTACTGATGGAAATGGTATTGGCTGTTTTGCAGGATCTGGACATAAGTGACGTGATGGACATTTACTGCACTCTGACCAGCCGATGTCAGAATAGGTGCCTAAGATAATAAAAGTTTCAATTAATTTCCACTTTGCAGATCTAATCTGTCAATGTTCTGAAATTACCAATTTCTTGTTTTACAAAATCTGCCTAGTTTACTTGGAGCTAGTTTCTAATGGATCTTTACTGATTTCATTCAGTTCAACTGGCATCAGACTCCTCTTAAATGCAAGAGGGCACCTATCTGTAGCTAGAAATTAACCCTGTCAGAACCAGCAGCTGCTAATGTCCAATCGGTTCTGTACAGCATTTTAAAATACAGGTGAAAATTGCAATAATCCATTCTGTATGGCTATTTAACGTATGGATCATTAACCTTTAATCAACTAAATTAGAATCCTTGGACTTTAATTTAAGAGAAAACAGTTAAATTTGAGCTGGGACACTGTAAGATGGCTGTAAAAGTCACCTGACCAGGAAGCAGCCAAGCTCAAAGGAATGCTGAAATAACATGAAGAGACATCTTTTGTTATATACAAACTCTAAGCTGGCCATTGCCTTGAAACTGACTACCATACCATGAAAAGTCTGCTTCAGGATAATTACCAGGATATTGAAGATATTCATCTGGAATGTACACTTTACAATGAGACCTTTACAAATATCTCTGGGGATGAGAATTGACAACAGGTGTTGCTGCAACAAAGAGTAGCCTCCAAAATGTGTGATGCAAAGATAAGGATTCAAATACACTATCTGTATCAAAGGATAACTGGGAAATTCTGTCAATGGACCACTGAGCCTCTTTCTTAAAAATGGATTGTCCTCGATGAGGGGCAGCAGCCAGTATTCACACATAGAAAACATCTTTCTGTGAAAATCCATGATTATAAGCTTTTGGTTTTACTACAGAAAGCACTTCATCAAGAATGTTCATTATTCTTCAGATACTAAAGCAGTTCATATCCAAACACAGCCAGACATGGACAGTATTCAAGTTTGGTCTTACAGATGGTAAGTGACATTCATGCCACTCAAGTATAAGGCAATGACCACCTCCCACAAATGAGATTAGAATTATCGCCCAAAAAATACTGAATCCTGCATCATCAGTATCCTTAGTGTTACCTTTGACTAGAAACTAAACTGAACTAATCAAATGAATACTGTGTCTATAAGAGCAGGTCAGATGCTCAGACTCCTGCAGTGAATAAATCACCTCCTGACTCCTCAAAGCCTGTTCATCATCTATAAGGCATAGGTCAGGGTATACACCCCATTTGCCTGGATAAATGCAGCTCCAAAAACACTCAGGAAGTTTGACACTATCCAACTATTCCAAACTCATAGCCACGATCATCCAGAAGGACAAGAGCAGTGAGAACACCTGCAAGTTTCCCACTTGTCATTGACCATCTGAATTGGAAATATATTGCCATTCCTTCAGTGTTACTGAGTCAAAGTCTTGGCACTCCCTTTCGAATGGCATTATGGGTCTGCAGAGATTCAATTCTACCTTTACAAGAACAGCTAGGGACTGGAAATGATTATTGGCCTAACCAGCAACATTGAGTGTGTGTGTGTGTGTGTGTGTGTGTGTGTGAGTGTGTGTGTGTGTCCAATGTTGAGAGTTTTTAATAATGCTGTTTTTGTTTACTGAGTGAGTTTACAATAAAACCAAGCCCTTCATTTTAGTTCATTCAGGACATTTGACTGGCTTGCTTCTTTATAGTCTTGTAGATGATCAAGTACATATTGGCTGGATTTTTCCACTTTAATGTTAAAATACAATGGCAGGTATTTTAGATGGTGTCGCTTCTGCCGTGGCCTGTAGCACTAGAGTGGTTATACACGCTTCAGCTTATTTCATATACAAAGGTGTTTATTAAATGGCAAATTGTATGCTGATGGTGGATGGAGTTCTCACCCTTGCCTGCACCTTCTTGGCTGAATATCTGACCTAAAGACCATCTATACATCCCTTTAGTCCATGCCAGTTGAATAGCCCAATGTTGTTGCTCCCACAAACTCCTCCATGCTTCCTGGCGATGTCTGGAAGAAGCTGAAAGGTATTTCACATATTCCTCACTGAACACCCTATTCCAGGTCATCTGAGATGGAATGGTGGTCATCTTCCCCATGGATGAGCAAAAGAATCCCCTCCACCCACCCCACAATCCTGGGTGACCTGTGCTGAGGTCACATGGAATATGTTTTCTTCAAGCAGGATTCCAAGCAGCAGGATACAGTGGAGGGAAAGACTGAATAACCTCCTGTGCTCCACAAGGATAAATGTCATTATCTTCTCCAACCTGACACTCACAGGGGACATCACTCAATTGAACTCTGCCACTTTTCAGCCATTTCAAATAGACATACTGAATAGCCTTCTTTTTCTTCTGCACAGCCTCTGAGGATATCTGGAACCAGAAGTCAGCGCTACGATCTGTGTCAGAGTGGCTGAACACATGCCTGGCTGATAGGGAACATTGATACTAATGTAACTATCACTTGCATGATGTTCACTGGAAGTCTTATATCCACCTTATGCTTCCAATGTATTAGCATCTCCTAGAGACTGGGCTTCTTACTCACTCACTGTGTAGGGGTCAATATCTGGCCGGGCTAAGCACAATCATCTAACGCTCATACATACATTCCACTTGTACTCAACTGTTTTTGTCTCATTCCAGGACAGAATTTGCTCAGTCCTCCACATTTGTAACCAAAGTTGTAACAATTACGATTCCTAGAACCCTCGTTACCTGAAGCACAAGGCTGGCAGGAACCCTGAAAACTGTAAGTCCCAGCTGGACAGCTCGTTGGTTGCTTTCCCTCTCGACATTCCTGTCCGGGGGGACAAACTTGGCAGGTTTCCCACCCGACGTCACTATATAGCCCCGAGGGACATCCCTGTGAACCATTCAAAACAATCGCTCATCATTATTATGACACCACTTCGAAGGGCCAGTTTGGCAGCAACATACTTCAACATGAATTTAATGACATCCCTATCAAAAAGGTTTTGAGAAGGAAAAATCCAGTAAAGAATTCAGGGTGGTCGGGGTAATCACAAGACTGGGGCAAGGCAGTGAGGTAATGGTAATGTCACTGAATTAGCAACCCAGAACACCAGGCCAATGGGACATGAATTTGAACCCCACCATGGCAGAAGGTTATAATGAGAAAACAATGAAAATCAGGAAGGAAGGAACAAAGAAAGAAAGGAATAGATAGTTAGATAGATAAATAAATACATAAATGAATGAATAAATAAATAATTAAAATTTCCCTGGGTGGGGAGTCCAAAACTAGAGGGCATATGTTTAAGGCGAGAGGGGAAAGATTTAAAAGAGACCTAAAGGGTAACCTTTTCATGCAGAGAGTGTTGTGTGTCTGGAATGAGCTACCAGAGGATGTGGTGGAGGTTGGTACAATTACAACATTTAAGGGGCATCTGAATGGGTATATGAAGGAGAGAGGTTTCGAGGGAATTGTTGAATACCTGATTTAAATACCATCCATATACCTCTTTATTCCCACAAGCTCCTCCAAACCACTTGGAGACATCTGTAAGAAGCCATAAGGTGCTTCACATATTCCTCACTGAATGCTCTGTTCCAGGTCATCTGAGATGGAATGAGAGTTGTCTTCCCTTGGATGGGCAAAAGAACCCCTTCCTTCAACACGGGATGATCTCTGTTGAGGTTGTATCACAGAATCCCTACCGTGCAGAAACAAGTCATTTGGCCCAACAAGTCACGGTAGCATAGTGGTTAGCACTGCTGCCTCACAGCACCAGAGACCCAGGTTCAATTCCTACCTCAGGCAACTGATTTTGTGGAGTTTTCACATTCTCCCCGTGTCTGCGTGGGTTTCCTCCAGGTGCTCTGGTTTCCTCCCACAGTCCAGAAATGTGCAGGTTAGGTGAATTGGCCATGCTAAATTGCCTGTAGTGTTAGGCGAAGGGGTAAATGTAAGGGAATGGGTGTGGGTGGGTTGCGCTTTGGTGGGTCGGTGTGGACTTGTTGGGCCGAAGGGCCTGTTTCCACACTGTAAGTAATCTAATCTAAAGTCCACACTGACCCTCCAAAAATTAATCCACCCAGACCTATTCCCTTGCCCTATTACTCTATATCTCCCCTGACTAATGCATCTGACCTACATATCCCTGAACACTATGGGCAATTCACCTAACCTGCACATTTTTAGACTGTGGGGAGGAAAATGGAGCAGACATGAGGAGAATGTGCAAACTTCACACAGAAAGTCCCAAGGTTGGAAATGAAACTGGGTCCCTGACACTGTGAGGCAGCAGTGCTTACCACTGAGCCACCGTGCTGCCCAATATATATGTTTCTGTACTGTACATCTCTGTGACTCTATGACTCTATAAACAGCTTAAAGGCAGTTATTTATTCATTGTTGATCACCATAAATAAAACATTTTGTTCACTATTGCCCTTTAGGGAAGGAAATTTGCTGTCCTTACCTGGTTTGACCTACATATGACTCCAGAATAACAACAATATGCTTGACTCTTAACTGCCCTCTGGCAAATAGAGATGGACAATAAATGCTGGTCTAGCCAGTGATGATCATGTCCCATGAATGAATATTTTAAAATGTACACAGATTTAAAATAAGCAAATGAAACTCATGCTCTCAAACAACTCTTAAGTTCTCACGCTAAATCCCATCGGGAGATGATGAGTGACCATCCAACTGATTGTGTGGAGTTTGCACATTCTCCCCGTGTCTGCGTGGGTTTCCTCCGGGTGCTCCGGTTTCCTCCCACAGTCCAAAAATGTGCAGGTTAGGTGAATTGGCCATGCTAAATTGCCTGTAGTGTTAGGCGAAGGGGTAAATGTAGGGGAATGGGTGTGGGTGGGTTGTGCTTCGGTGGGTTGGTGTGGACTTGTTGGGCCAAAGGGCCTGTTTCCACACTGTAATGTAATCTAATCTAAAGTAATGTAATCTCATCACAACATTAGCAAAGGAAAGGGCAGAAAGATGAGAATGATGGAAGAAATAAACAATGTTACTCACTATTTTGCTTTCATTATTTGGCGATTAACTTACCAAACATGTGTCTTCACCTGCAGGACTGTAAAATCCTTCTGCACAGAGCTCTGGAGAACTACTTCTTTTCAGGCAGCTAAACCCTGGAGGACAGACTTTGCAATTGGCCTTCCCATAAAGTTCCTGATAGCTGCCAGGTGGACAAGCTTGAGGTCCAGTCAGTGGAGATGGACATTGAAAACCAGAGGGGCATGGGAGGCAGTTTGTACCATTGGTAGTGGACCCAACCTGCAAACAGAATCATGTTGGTTCAAAAAGCTTTAACATCTAGAAACTCTAACAGTCAGGTCCACATTTGTTCATTTCCTTGCTTTATTGAAGGGTGCAAAGGTGAAATGCAATACCCATGGTTTTAGTCTGGAACCTTATGAATGGTGTGAACATGTGCTACACAGAGTCTTTATCAATTCCTATTGGGTTGAATGCTTCAAACTGAATTAGATTGGCAAACATGCTGGCCATATATAATCTATGTAAAACCATATCATGGAACATGGAACAACCACACTACTGCAGTTGCAGTGTATCTCTAATGTACAGTTGAAACATTTGACCACGTTTTCAAAGATATGCTGAAACAGTTTGAATTTTATTTATGACTTTAAACAGAAGTGGCCCCACTCTCTATAGAGGAGAGTCAGCCTCTGCCAGCCTGGGAAGCCCTGAGTTGTTTTCATACTGTGAACTCATTAATTGACTCAGAGCGACACTCCACCTGGGAGAATGCAGGGCTGCTCACTAGCCCCAACATTGCCATCAGGACATGTGGCTAATGCTGGTACGACAGGCTGTCCCCATATTATAGAGCCCTGGAGTTGGACAAAAGAGTGAGTGGAGGATTTTGCTTGGGTCCATCCACCAGATCCCAAACAAAGGTGTGGGAGATAAAGGTATCTGCTTTTATGCCCCTCTACACTTGCTCACTCCCAGTGGGGCATGAAGTTCTAGGTCATTATTTCAATCCTGCAAAGGTAAGGGAACAAAGGACCTTGTTATTTTCCCTTTTATCATTCTGCATTATATTTTCAACTGAAAATTGCCAGATTGATGAACACGTATTTTAAAAGTGTCAATGAATAAGAATTTATCGACTTGAATTTAATTGGCAACCATCATTTAGAATTGGGGCAATGGGGTGGCAGTTGACAGGCTTAGTCTGCCTCATGGGTGTTAAATCTGGGCTATTTGAATTTTTGAGACATGTACAAATTCCAATCTTATATGTGAACAGTAACAAGGCTCATTGAACATAACTGTACGCAGAGAATGGTCAGAGAGGAAAACGTATTGACATATTTCCTTTTGTACATGTTCAGTTATTAAATCCAGAATAAAGACATATTATCTTTTATTCAATGACCAGTCTCCAAGTCCTGATTAAACTGAGCAAGCATGCATGTAGACTGAAGACTGGCAAAAGGAATTTGCATAACATACCCATTTCCAGAACCCCAAAAACCTTCTTGCGCATGTATTTATCAGAGAGAACAGGGAAGCAATGCAGTATTCGTTCTGCTTTTCCTGGCAGAGGGCGAAACCGTTTAAAATTGTATTTGTCTGTGATTCTTCTGACTCTGGATCCTTAATTCAAGCATTTCAGCACCAAACATGAAAAATCAGTCTGCTTGATCTGTACTCCATCAGTCAACTGACACAATTACCTCCTTCCACCACTGGTCCACCGTGGCAGAAGTGTGTACCACACACTGCCTGCACTGCAGTGCTGAACTGAGCTTCCTTTGACAGTGCCTTCTATGCTCACTACCTCTATCACACAGAAAGAAAAAGATAGAATGGGAGCACCACTGCCTATAAGTTCCCTCCAAGAACGACCCATCCTGATGCGAAACCACATTGCTATTCATTGAGTGCCATAAGGTCAAAAACCTATAACTGTCTAATGAGCGGCACTGTCAGTGTACGTAAACCTGATGGATTGCAGCAGTTTGAGAGTGTACCAACTTCCTCAGGGAAGTTTCGGATAGAGAATAAATGCTGGCCCAGCGATGATGTCCAAAATCCGTGAAAGGATAAATAATATTCCATACCAACTTCCACAAATATAATCATTGCTGCGTGCCAGTATTGAGGATTGTATTTAAATCAATTTTCTGTCTGAACATAGCAAACCCTAATTTTCGGGTCTCATTATTGCCCTGACCTGTGTGGGGTGAGATCCTTCAATACTGTCCAGAACATGCTGAAATGGCCACTGGCATGCTCGTGGCATAACATATTTGGTGTAACACAGAACTGCTATTTTAAACTACTACAGAACCTGTTCTCACTAAAATAAGGGCTGAAATACCTGTAGGCAATTCAACTGAGAAATGAGGCAGTATTTCAATTCTTAATATGACCAAATTATTTGAATTTCTCTGATATTTCAACTTAGGCATTGACCAAACACTGTCTCAAAAGAAACTAAGTAATGTCACACAAATTCAGTTTTCAAATGCTAATGTCACAAACAGTCATTGTAGAATAATATTTTACAACTTCCCATTTTCAGTTCTCAATGCACAGCTAAAGTAATTATTATAGAACCTTTCACTGAAATATTCCTGTGTATTATAATATGTAATGATTACTACCTTTAGGCTACATTTTCCATTGATATGATTTGAGTGACTTCTCTCTGGTTTATAAGTAATTTGCAAGCTATTCTCATATAATTTAAATAATTTGTCATGTTAATTATCTTTACCTGTACCTTGTACTGATCTTCTTAAAGAATCCTTAGGTTCGGTGGTGAATCTACAGGTCTGAAGCTGGGTTTCTCAGTTGCTACACCAATTGACTGTAATATCTACAACTGCATATCAAGAACAGTTCCTCAGGGGAGTGAGGAACTAGGCCTGTACATCTTCAGCTGCTTCATTAATGATCTTCTCTCCAACATTAGGTCAGAGATGGAAGTGTTAGCTGGTGAATGTGTAATGTTTAGTACTATTCGTGACTCCTCCGATACTGAAGCAGTCCATGTCCAAATGCAACCAGAGATAGGTGATATCCAGGTTTGGACTGACAAGTAGCAAGTGAAAGTTATGCCATTCAAGTCTCAGGCAATGACCATCATCCACATGAGAGAATCTAGCTATCCACCATTGATATTCAACGTCATTACCTTCATTGAATCCTCCACAATCAATATCTTGGAGATTATCTTTGACCAGAAATTGAACTGGAATAGTCATACAAATACTGTGGCTATAAAGCAACACAAAGTCTAATCTGACTCTCTATGTTAGGTAACTCACCTCCTGACTCCCTAAAGCCTGTCCTCTAACTACAAGGCACAAGTCAGGAGTGTGTTGGAATTCTCCCCACTTGCCTGGATGAATGCAGCTCCAACAATAATCCAGAATTAACATCATCCAGAATAAAGCAGGCTATTTGATTGACACCATATTTTTGCAAACATTCAATCCCTCCACCACCGAGGCACATTGGCAGCAAGTCTCCTTGGATAGCAACTATCAAACCTGCAGCCATCATCATATAGAAGGACAAGGGCAGCAGATACATAGGAATACGATGATGTGCAATTTCTTCTCCAAGTCACTTACCATTCTGACTTGAAAACATACTACTGTTCCTTCACTGTCGCTCGGTCCAAATCCTGGAGGTCCCTCCCTAATGACATTGTGGATGGACATACACCAAACTGATTGTATCAATTCAAGAAGGGAGCTCACCGACATATTCACAACAACTGCTAGGAATGGGCAACAAATGATGACCCAACCAAAGATGCATGCATCCCACGAGTGAATTAATAAAAGAAGCCTCAAAATTGGACTGTTCAAGAAGCCATGGGAAAAATTAAGTGGTTTTCAAGCCTGAGAGTCAGTGTTGACTGTTCAACTAAATGCTTCCATGCCCTTCAATAACTTTATTGTCTTGTCAGAAGTGTGTCAAGTATGATACCAATATCAGGGATGGAAATGTGACTGAAATGCATTCATGTGATGTTACAAGGTCTTAATTATCCTGAAGAATCTTAAGTTTAGTTTCTCATGCTGCTCATGCCCAATCACTTTCAAAACCCTAAGATTTGGCTTTGGCCTTTCTTTCCTCTTTTATATGCTAACTTTTAAAGACATGTCCACAAGCAGGATTGAATTGTCATGTTCCTGCTTCTATTTTCCACCAGCATACATGATTCCATGATTATTATTCTATTCTTCAGACCAGTCATCTGAAAGCAGGTTCCCAAATGGGCTACAACTTTCTCCACTTGAACACTATAAAAATCTAGTCTTACTTCATTCTGCAAAAATAATCCCACACAATATCAATTAGTTCACACATTTTTGAAATGCTTTAATTAAGTGGTGCACATCATTGATATCTTCCCTGATGCAATGTCTGTTGTTGAGCTTCAACTCAATTCACGCACTTTCATTGAAACTGTGCATTACCACCTTTGAAAAGTTTCCTGCCTCATGTTCTACGAACCTTCATTCCGAAGTCATGTTCTTTTTTATCTCAGGTCTTGCCCTCAGGAATATCATCCTCCCACCACACACCTCAACCTGCCCATTCTTTCACCACTTCAATATTCGCCACTGACTTCATTTTCAGTAACCTTCACTGCCATCTGAGATCTGTCACCCTCCCACTCTGGCTTCCCATGCATTCCTTTCCTCCAAGGTGGTGCATTTGTTTCGATTTCTCAGTTGCCCAGCTCCGGCAATCTATAAACCTCTTCATGTATTGTATTTTCCAGTCCTGCCAATAAAAGCCTTCTCAAAATGTTTATGGCCGTGGTTTCGTTCAACTCCCCAACACTGACTCTCAGGCTTGCAAACCACTTAATTTTTCCTTAAAATGTAATTTTGGAACATTTTAAGTGTTAAATATTTCATAGAAATATCAGATGTTTTTACTGTGATTTGAGTGAGTGTGTTTTAGAGCTTCCCACTAAATATTAATGTCTACTCTGTGCAAATAATGCAGCTAACTATCACTTAGATCACAAACCTCCCTGTTTACTGACAGGTTGCATTCTATGGGTTACCTGGCATTGGAATGGGTTCATGGCAGGATCTGAACATGCTGCTCCAAGAGGACATGGGAAACATTGGCTGGATCCTTCCATGGAATACTGCAAGTAAAGACAGAAAAATTCTAACTAAATTCCCAAGAGCAACAATTCCAATTGAGCAGTAATGACAGAAATGAGTCTTTATTGTCTGAAGGAACAGAGACAATGCACAGCGAAATGAAGACTACACAGACCATGTACTTTAATCGTATTGTGGAGTTTTTCCCTGTGTCAGCATGGGTTTCCTTTGGGTGCTGCAGTTTCCTTCATAGCCCAAACACATGCAGGTTAGATGGAATGGCCATGTTAAATTCCCAATAGTGCCCAGTGTTGTGCAGGCTCAGTAGATTAGCAATGGGAAATGAAGGTTTATAGGGATAGTATAGAGGGGTGATGGTCTGCGTAGCTCTTTGTAGAGTAAGTATGGACTCGATTGGCCAAATACACTGTGGGGAGTCTACGATTCAATGTTGTGGAGTTCATCAATTCACTGGTACAACATGGGCTGAATTGATTATTATTCTCTTTTCAAAGTTTCTGCTTAAGTACACTTAAATATAATAGATGAGTTTCCATGGAGGGCTTTATTCATTAGGGTGCACTTTACTCCAAGATAACAACAATATTGCATTTGTATATTGCCTTTACTGTAATAGAACATCACATGATAACTCCACAGGAGTACTAAGAAACAAAATTTGACATCAATCATACTTAAGTAAAATTAGGCCAGATGTCAAAACATTTGGTCAAAGAGATAGGTTTTAAGGAGGTTCTTAAAGGAGGAAAAAGAATGGAGAGTTTTAGAGAGGGAATTCCAGAGTTTAGGGTTTTGGCAAGCAATGGTGGAGGAATTCAAATGGGAACACTCAAGAGAACAGAGTTAGAGAATCACAGATATCCCAGAGGGTTGTGAGGCTGGAGGAGATCACAGAGTAAGAAAGGGGTGAGGGGTAGAAACATAGAAAATACAGCAGGAGTATGTCAGTCGGCCCTTCCAGCCTGCCATATTATTTGATTTGATCATTGTCTGACCATTCAACTCAGTACCGTACTCTTGCTTTCTCCCCATAACATTTGGATCCTTTATCCTTAAGAACTAAATCAACCTCTTTCTTGAAAACATTCAATATTTTGTCCTCAACCACTTTCTGTGGCAGAGAATTTCAGTCTCACCACTCTCTGGATGAAGATATTTCTCTTCATCTCAATCCTAAAGGTGTATACTTAGGCTGTGACACCTGGTTTTGGATTCCCTGGTCACTCGGAACATCTTTTCTGCATTTAGCTTGTCCAGTCCTGTTAGAATTTTACAGGTTTCCATGGGATCCCCTCTCATTCTTTTGAAACTTCAATGAATATAGTCCTAACTGATCCAAGAATCAGGAATCAGTCCGCTAAAGCCTGATCAGTAAGTTTGCAGTTGATACAAAACTTAATGGGATGGTAAATGGTGAGAATGACAGCCTTACATTACAGGAGAATATAGATGGGTGGTTAGATGGTCTGATCGGTGGCAAGGAGAATTCAGTCCAAATAAATGAGAGGTGATGCTCTTGGACAAGACCAACAAGGCAAAGGAATGCATGACGAATGGGAGGACCCTGCACAGTGCTGAGGATCAGAGGGACTGTGGTGTCCCTTAAGGTATCAGGACAAATTGATGCAGTGGTTAAAAGGCACATGAAATACTTGCCTTTATTAGCTGAGACTTAGAGTTTAATATCAGGGAGGTTATGGAGCTGTGTAAAACATTGGTTAGGTTACAGCTCGAGTACTGTGCACAATTCACATTATAGAAGGGGGCAAAGGAGATTTGCCAGGTTATTGCCTAGGCTAGAGAGCTTGGGTTAAGAAGACAAATTGGACAGACTGGGGTGTGTTTTCTTCAGAGCAGAGGGGATTAACAGGGGACAGAAAGAAATTTTTCCCTTTGATGGAGAGATGAGTCACCAATGATTTAAGGTAAGGGGCAGGAGGTATAGAGAAGATGTGAGGGAAAGCCTTTTTATCCAAAGGATGGTGGGAATGTGGAACTCACTGCCTTTAAGGGTGGTAGAGGCAGAAATTCCTCTTAACACTTACAAAATATTTAGATGTGCACTTGTAATGTCAAGGCATAAAATGCTGCAGGGGACCTGCTGTAAAATGGCATTAGATGGTTGGGTGGTTGTTTCTCACTGGCATGGCTTCTTTTGCTAGTGCTGTAGTTCCCAATGACTCTCTAAGACTAAACTGGTGGAACAATTTAAAATCAAGGAAGAGCATTTTAAATTTTAACAACTAATTTATTCAATTTTAAGATGAAATTTGCATTTATTGACCTACATATTTAATCTTTGTTTGCCAATATTACAATATTATAACAAAGTTCTTACCTGCCCAGGGTTGCAGGAGATGGGGAGTTGATTGTTTATTGGACATCTAAAACCTTTGGCGCACTTTGTACAAGATACAGAACCAAATGATATTGTGTAGTGACCAGCAGGACACTAAATAAAACAGTAAATGTTTGAGGTCAGCATAATTGTACTCAATATAACATGAAATGCATCGTATCTTTTCCAGCGTTGAGAAACTCTCATGATTATCTGAGGAGAGTCATTACTGTGGGTAAGTTTGCCATAGGCCTTCTGGGCCATAGAACTGATCTCTCATCGTAGAGAGATAACTGGTGTTGATTTAACCTGAGTGTCACCATGCCTCAGGTGAGTGGAAAGATTAAGAGGAGAGCCCTTCATGATAACCTCAAATGGTACAAGAGTTGAACCCATGCTAGTAGCATCACAAACCAGCCATCCAGCCAACTGAGCTAACTGACACATAAAAAATGGCACCATGAATGTTGTCAGCAAACATCGTTTGCAATATCACTACATGGAGCAACCTGGACAATTCTTTCCCTGTCCCTATTCATTATCACCTAGCAGTATCTAATGGTATCTAACATTCATCTGTAAATTGTACAAACTAAGTTCCTGCATATCCATTAGTCTTTCTGTTACGGGTATTCAAACTGAACTCATAGGCCATATATGCACCCACATCCTGATGAAGACCAAATAATTTGGTCCCATTGTCTCCTGATTTCTGGTTTTCTGATTCAATTGTTTGTGTTTTGTGTTAAATTCTGTGTGCCTGCAGATTTGGAAAAAGCTATCACTAGCACAGATACTTTAGTGACAAATTAATCGTCTGTTACAGTATCTAGACAGGCTGGCATCAGCAGATTGAGATACAATAAATTGATGGCCACATGGATTTAAAATTGATATATAGGCTCCAACACATCACAAAAACTATTTAGACATTCCTGCCTAATAATGATAACTTTGGTAAAATCAAAATCTACCAACTTCTGGATTTCACAGTTAACCTAGGGAAGAGAAAATACTGACTATTTAGAAACTAAATAATTAGAAAACAGTTCATATTGAAGCAATTAGCTTCCTATTCTCTTTAATACTTAGGATACAAACGTTTTTGTAATTTCAAAAATACAATCCCTAAAACAGGGCAGCATGGTGGCTCAGTGGTTAACACTGCAGCCCCACAGTGCCTTGGACATGAGTTTGATTCCACCCTCAGACAACTGCCTGTGTGGAGTTTGCACATTCTTCCTGTGTTTGCATGGGTTTGCTCTGGTTTCCTCCTACAATCCAAAGATGTGCAGGTCAGATGGATTGGCCATGCTAAATGGTCCATAGTGTTAGGTGCATTATTCAGAGGGCGATGGGTCTGAGTGGGTTGCTCTTCAGAGGGTCAGTGTGAACCTGTTGGGCTGAAGGGCCTGTTTCCACACTGCAGGGAATCTAATCTAATCAAACTGCTTAATTTCATTAAAACAATTAAAGGCATGTGTTAACAAGTAAAGAGAGCACTCAATACAACTATCAAACTGGGTTAGCTCAATGTCATAATTATTTAACCAGCAAAACAACCAATGGGAACTTAGGAACGTGTCTGACATTGCTGACTATTACTTGCAAGAAGTGGGTCCAGCTGCAGTTCTTGTTTGACCGCAATACTGCTCTGGAGCTGCGGATAGACTCACTGTGGAGCATCCGTGATGCTGAGGAGGTCGTGGGTAGCACGTTTAGTGAACTGGTCACACCGCAGGTTCGGATTATTGAGGGAGACAGTGAATGGGTGACCAAAAGACAGAAAAAGAGTAGGAAGGCAGTGCAGGTGTCCCCTGCGGTCATCTCCCTCCAAAACAGGTATACCGTTTTGGATACTGTTGGGGGAGATGGCTCACCAGGGGAGGGCAGCAGTTGTCAGGATCATGGCACCGTGGCAGGCACTGCTGTTCCAAAGAGCGGGAAAATAACTCGTAGGGCCATAGTCATAGAGGATTCTATTGTGAGGGGAGTAGGTAAGTGGTTCTATGGCCGAAAATGGGACGCCAGGATGGTATGTTGCCTCTCCGGTGCTCGGGTCAGGGATGTCACTGATCGATTGCAGAGCATTCTAAAAGGGGAGGATGAATAGCCAGTTGTCTTGGTGCATATAGGCACCAACGATATAAATAGAAAATGAGATGATGTCCTGAAAGAAGAATTCAGGGAGCTCGGAGAGAAGTTAAAGGGGAGGATCTCAAAGGTAGTGATCTCGGGATTACTACCAGTGCCACGTGCTAGCCAGCGTAGAAATGAAAGAAATAGGCAGGATGGCTTGAGAGATGGGTGTAGGAGGGAGGGGCACAGATTTGTTGGACATTGGGATCAGTTCTGGGGTAAGTGGGACTATTACAAAAGGGACGGAACCAATTTCCTTGGGGGAGTTTTTGCTACTGCTGTTGGGGAGGTTTTAAACTAATGTGGCAGGGGACTGGGAACCAGAAGAGAAAACAAGTAGGCAGCGAGGTGGAGACTGGAGACTGTAAGAATTATGAAGATAACCTTGATAAAGGGAAGAATAGGCAGAGAGCAGGTGAGTGCAAAAGAACTGGTGGCCTGAAATGCATCTACTTTAATGGAAGAAGTATAGTGTTTAAGGCAGATGAACTTAGGGCTTGGATTGGTGCCTGGGAGTATGACGTTATTGAGATCACAGAAACTTGGTTGAAGGAAAGGCATGATGATTGGCATCTAAATGTTCCAGGATATAGGCGCTTCAGACAGGACAGGGAGGGAAGTAAAAGAGGATGTGGAGTTGCATTGCTGGTAAGGGACAATATCACAGCTGTGCTAAAGGAGGACACTATGGCAGTCTTGGGTAGTGAGGCATTATGGGTGGAGCTGAGAAATAAGGAGGGTGCAATTACATTGTTGGGGCTGTATTACAGACCTCCCAACAGTGAGTGCGAAGTAGAAGAACAAATAGGTAAACAGATTATGAATAGATGTAGAGGCAATAGGGTAGTGGTGATGGGAGATTTTAATTTTCCCAACATTGACTGGGATACACTTAGCATCAGAGGTCTGGAAGGAGTAGAATTTGTACGAAGCATCCAGAAGAGTTTTCTAGAGCAGTATGTCAATAGGCCGACAAGGGAAGGGACCATATTGGACCTGGTACTGGGGAATGAGCCAGGACAAGTGATAGAAGTTGCGGTGGGGGGGTTTCTTTGGGAACAGTGACCACAATTCGTAGATAAAGAAGAGAGTAGTCCTAAGGGAAGAGTACTAAATTGGGCCAAGGCCAATTATATCAAAATTAGGCAGGAGCTGGGAAATGTGGATTGGACACAGCTATTTGAAGGGAAGTCCACATTTGAGATGTTGGAGGCTTTCAAAGATAGGTTAACGGTAGTGCAGGATAGGCATATACTGTTGAAGGCAAAAGATAGGAAGGGCAAGATTTGTGATGACAGGAGAAATTGTACAACTAGCCAAGAGGAAACGGAAAGTGTACATAAGGTCTAAGCAGCTAAGAACAGAACGGGCCCTAGAGGAATATCGGAAGAGTAGGACAAGTGTTAAACAAGGAATCAAGTGGGCTAAAAGGGGTCATGAAATAGCTTAGCAAGCAGAATTAAGGAAAATCCCAAAGCATTTTATACTTATTTAAGAAGCAAGCAGGTAACTAGAGAAAGGATTGGTTCACTAAAAGATAATGAAGGAAGATTGTATGTCAAACCTGAGAGAATGAGTGAGATTCTGAATGATTACTTTGCATCAGTGTTCACTGAGGAGAGGAACATGATGAATGTTGAGATTAGAGATAGAAGTTTGATTAGTCTGGATCACGTTGGCATAAGCAGGGAAGATGTGTTGGCAAGGCTAGAGGTTATTAAGGTGGACAAGTCCCCTGGACCAGATGGGATCTATCCCAGGTTGCTGAGGGAGGTGAGAGAGGAAATAGCTGTGGCCCTGACAGATATCTTTGTGGCATCCTTAAATACAGGTGAGGTGCCGGAAGACTGGAAGGTTCTCATGTTGTCCCCCTGTACAAGAAGGGTAGTAGGGATATTCCCGGTAACTACAGACCAGTGAGCCTGACGTCAATGGTGGGGAAGTTGCTGGAGAGGGTACTGAGATTTAGGATCTATTTATATTTAGAAAAGAATGAGCTTATCAGTGATAGGCAACATGGTTTTGTGTGGGGGAGATCGTGCCTTACCAACTTAATAGAGTTCTTCGAGAAAGTGACCAAGTTGTTAGGTGAAAGAGGGCTGTTGATGTCATATACATGGATTTTAGTAAGGCATTTGATAAGGTTCCCCATGGTAGACTAATGGAGAAAGTGAAGTCACATAATGTGCAGGGTGTTCTAGCCAGGTGGATAAAGAACTGGTTGAGCGACAGGAGACAGAGAGTAGTAGTTGAAGGGAGTTTCTCGAAATGGAGAAGGTGACCAGCGGTGTTCCACAAAGGTCAGTACTGGGGCCACTGTTGTTTGTAATATACATAAATGATCTAGAAGAGGGCACTGTTGGTATGATCAGCAAGTTTGCAGAAGACACAAAGATTGGTGAAGTAGCAGAAAGCATAAGGGACTGTCAGAGAATATAGGAAGATACAGATAGACTAGAGAGTTGGGCAGAAAAATGGCAGATAGCTTTCAATCCAGACAAATGTGAGGTGATGCATTTAGGCAAGACTAATTCTAGAGCAAATTATACAATGAATGGAAGAGACTTGGGAAAAGTTGATGGGCAGAGACATCTGGGAGTGCAGGTCCAATGTACCCTGAAGGTTGCTGCACAAGTGGATAGAGTGGTCAAGAAGGCATATGGTATGCTTGCCTTCATTGGAAGGGGTATTGAGTATAAGAGCTGGCAAGTCATGTTAAAATTGTACAAGACATTGGTTCAGCTGCATTTGATTTCGCTACTCGTTGGATGCTGCCTGAACTGCTGTGCTCTTCCAGCACCACTAATCCAGTATTTGATTTTCAGCATCTGCAGTCATTGTTTTTACCTTGCATTTGAAATACTGTGTACCGTTCTGGTCGCCACATTACCAAAATGATGTGGACGCTTTGGGGAGGGTGCAGAGATAGTTTACGAGTATGTTGCTTGGTATGGAAGATGCTAGCTATGAAGAGAGGGTGAGTAGGTTAGGTTTATTTTCACCAGAAAAAAGGAGATTGAGGGGGGACCTGATTGAGGTTTACAAAATCATGAAGGGTGTAGACAGGGTGGATAGAGACAAGCTTTTTCCCAGGGTGAAGGATTCAATAACGAGAGGTCATATTTTCAAGGTGAGAGGTGGAAAGTTACACATGGCAAATACTTCATACAGAGGGTGGTGGGCATTTGGAATGCATTGCCAGCAGAGGTGGTAGAGGCAGGCATGGTAGATTCAGTTAAGGTGCATTTGGACAGATGCATGTGTAGGTGGGGAGCAGAGGGATATAAATGCTTAGGAATTGACCGACAGGTTTAGACAGTACATTTGGATTGGCTCAGGCTTGGAGGGCCGAAGGGCCTGTTCCTGGGCTGTAAATTTTCTTTGTTCTTTGTTCTTTATTTTGGCTACCTGGTTGATTCTCTATAACTGTAAAGATGAAAAAGAAAGTTTTTTTTATAAAGAGCTTTCAGCATCCTAAAGAGGCTTTAGGATGATCCATATCAAACAGCCTGCTCTAAATGCTCTACTCACATTTTAACAGTATTAAGATATTCTATACATCAGCTGAGAAATTCCACAACATTTTAAAACTATCATTCACATAAACCAAATCATCCGGTGACATTTCCGCCACCTCCAAACAGACCTCACCACCAGGGATATATTTCCCTCCCCACCCCTTTCCGCCTTCCACAAAGACTGTTCCCTCCGCGACTACCTCGTCAGGTCCACACCCCCCTACAACCCACCCTCCAATCCTAGCACCTTCCCCTGCCACCGCAGGAACTATAAAACCTGTGCCCACACCTCCTCCCTCACCTCTATCCAAGGCCCTAAAGGAGCCTTCCACATCCATCAAAGTTTTACTTGCACATCCACTAATATCATTTATTGTATCCGTTGCTCCCGATGCGGTCTCCTCTACATTGGGGAGACTGGGCGCCTCCTAGCAGAGCGCTTTAGGGAATATCTCCGGGACACCTGCACCAATCAACCACACCGCCCCGTGGCCCAACATTTCAACTCCCCCTCCCACTCTGCCGAGGACATGGAGGTCCTGGGCCTCCTTCACCGCCACTCCCTCACCACCAGATGCCTGGAGGAAGAAGGCCTCATCTTCCGCCTCAGAACACTTCAACCCCAAGGCATCAATGTGGACTTCAACAGTTTCCTCATTTCCCCTTCCCCCACCTCACCCTAGTTCTAAACTTTCAGCTCAGTAACTGTCCCCATGACTTGTCCGGACTTGTCCGACCTGCCTATCTCCTTTTCCACCTATCCATTTCATCCTCTCCTCCCTGACCTATCACCTTCATCCCTCCCCCACTCACCCATTGTACTCTATGCTACTTTCTCCCCACCCCTCCTCTAGTTTATCTCTCCATGTTTCAGGCTCACTGCTTTTATTCCTGATGTAGAGATTTTGCCTGAAACGTCGATTTCGAAACTACTTGGATGCTGCCTGAACTGCTGTGCTCTTCCAGCACCACTAATCCAGAATTGTCATCTTATGTTAATGGATATCTCAAAAAGTCCAGGAATCACATTTTTGCCAAAAACAAATAATTTTTTTGATCTATCTGTTTCAGATAGATTTCATTAAACCAAGTTTCATTGAAATCTGTCCAATTAGATTTTGATCTTAACCATTTACAATCAAACAGATCAGCAGGCTAACACATAGCAGTTATCACGTTATTTCAGCCCATGTTCAGTGGCGGAGGTTACCAGTGAAGCGAATGTTATTTATCAATGAAGGCTTTTCCCTCATCAACAAAAGTCAAGTATTAAAGAACTTATATAACTTTTGATTAACTTTCCTCACATTAATCCTGTTTTGATCAAACCATGAGGGTTTCTGGGAATATGCCATTGATAGGCAGTGCAATTGAGGACGTCTCAGTAAAACAGCTTTGATGTCTACATTTTTTGCAGATTTTGTTTTTGGGACATAGCCATTGTTGGTGAGGCCGGCATTTATGACTAATGTCGAGATACCCTTGAACAACTGCCTTCTTGAAGTCCTGTAGTTTATGTGATGGAAGTCCTGCCACAATACTGTCAGCAATAAATTCCAGGATTTTTCACCCCATGAAAATGAAAGAAGAATGATGTGGTACTTGGATGGGAATTAGAGGGGTAGAGTTCTCCTATTTACAGGTGATTAAAAAAAAAACAATGGTCATATCTTACCAACAAGTAGAAATAGAAATAGAAATATATCTACCTCATACTATATAGCAGCTTTCGTCAGAGAAACCAATGTATTCCTGAGTGCTCCAACTCAATGTGATATGGCATGGAATGTATCTATAAAAGTTTCTCAAAAATATGGCAAACAACAGTAAGGATCACAAATCTAGTACAGAGCCAGAAAATTAGTATTACACCTCTCTACTTCTGTGTCCATCCGAGGAAACCTGCTAGCTCAAGTACATTAAATGCAATCAATTGTAAAGTGGTGAATAGCAAAGACCATAAAAATTATTGGGTAGGGGAAGACAGAGTGCAAATGCCGTATTGAAATGAAATGCTAACATCTCACAGCAGTGGGAAATTTAAAAAACTAACACCTAACCGGTGCTGTTATAACAATCAGCCCATGTATAAAGTCACAACATAAGAGGTAAACATTGGAAGTGTAACTAAGTATACTCACCGGTGTACATGCTTCAGATCCTGACTCTTTTGAGTAAAGACCAGGTTCACAGGGCTCAGGAGGTAAAGTTCTCTCAGGACACTGACTACCTGCAATGTTTAATTATATCAGAAAAGAAGAAACTTTTTTTGATTACAAATTAAACATATGAGTTTTTGTAATACATCAATAAATCTGCAATTTTGTATAGGCAACTACACTGTTTTTTATCACTTGAGACATCTAGAAACAAATACTAAGATATTTCATGTTAAATTTGACAATCTTTTAAGTATTTATCATCATCTTGTGTGCACTGCTTGAAGACAGGTCCTTGCCTCATTGTCTGCTGATATTGTTTCTGTGCTGTTTCACTTGGCACTTTTTTTTATCAGTAGTGGTTGCAATTACCTTATAACCTTAGGGAGAGGCCAAGAGGCAGCTCCTAAGTCTGCCTCAGACAGAATAGGAACAAAACCCATGGTGTTAGCATTGTTCTGAACCAAAACATCCAACCAACGGAGCTAACTAGCCCAAACTCCCCCCCTCTTACCAAATCTTAAATATTAGTGCATTTCATAAAAAAAAGTTAAGTCCATATCAATATGTGCTAGCTAAACTTCCAAAGCACAAAATACACCGAAATGATTTAGAAAGGATTTATCCATTTGTAACATAATCAGCTGTCTATTTGCAGCTTCAGCCTGTCAATCCTTGCGAACCTCTGCTCCTTATACTTCATTATTGAAAGCCAAACCTTCTTCTCTGGGACTCTCAAATAATATGGACCAGTTTCACCTTCTTATGCTCAGCAGTTTCTTCTATTTCCATTCCTGTGATGCACCCACTGACATTCATTAACTTGACAGGGGCATATACCAAAATAAGTTGTTATTAATTTTGGCCATGAGTTTAGCACACTATTAGAAGGGACAGTCAGCATTCCACTATTCTGTTAAGTCATACATACCTGGAGGGCACTGGATGCATTCTGACTGGCTTGGCTTTTCCTGATACCATCCAGGTGGGCAAATAATGGGTTTTGAAAGACCATCTCTTGGGCAATAAAATCCTTTGGGACATGGAGTACAGTTTCTGCTATTTGCAGCAGAAAATGTCCCTTTGTGACAGAGTTGTGGGGGTAAGCTCTTGACTGTGCATCTGCATAATAAAAGTTAAAAGTGATTGCTAGATTTGGAATACATTCACGAAGGCTTAATGTGCTTCCTAGCAAATTGTCAAGAGCACACTGCAATGATTTACCTGTGGCAGCAAGTATCCAGGTAAAATAAATGGGATAGAGTGTAATGCATTGAATGATTGGACAGATATGTCAAGAGAACTCAAAAAATTAATCAATCAACAAACATGATGTTCAAAATGAGGCAATTCATGTAATACATCTCCTGGTGGTAGTGGCTCACGATTAAATTCTGCTATTGAGGCACTGAAGGAACAGAAAGATTCATAGCTTTCATTTTTTGAATTTAAGTGCAATTGAGCTTGGAGCCTCACACAGATAAAAGAGCTAACTCAATACAGCCTTGTGGCTGGTGAAATATCGCATGCATAGAAGTGCCCTGGAATATTTTAATATGTCAACGTTGTTATAATAATGCATATTATTTTACTAGCAGCATAAAATTATTTTACTAGCAGCATAAAATTGAATATTAGAACATAGAACATAGAACAGTACAGCAGAGCACAGGCCCTTCGGCCCTTGATGTGCCCACATCTTATCCTACTCTAAGATCAAACTAATCTAAGTACTCTTCATTTTACTATCATCTATGTGCCTCTCCAAGAATCGCTTAAATGTCCCTAATATATCTGACTCTATTACCACTGGTGGTAGTGCAATCCATGCACCCACCACTCTATGTGCTAAGAACCGACCTCTGACATCTCCCCTAAACCTTCCCCTGATCACCTTAAAATGATGCCCCCTTGGGATAGCCATTTCTGTCCTGGGAACAAGTCTCTGACTAGTCACTCTATCTATGCCTCCCATAATCTTGTACACCTCTAGCAAGTCGTCTCTCATACTTCTTCACTCCAATGAGCCTTAGATTCCTCAAACTTTGTGCTATAAATTTCATTATTGTTATGTTGAATGAAAACCACTTGCATGACTGATTTGTATTTGTACACCAATTTCATCCATTAACTTTAATGATAAACAATAAGCCTGTGTTTGTAGGTCTTTTTGCAGGAGATGAGTAGTTGGTGACAAGAGTGCGTCCTATCAATTTTATAATACTTAGTGTAGGCCACTATTGTGTCCATTTCCCACAAACAATTATGTACTTTTAATGAGTCAGCATGTTCAGTAATATTTTATACAGCCTACTTTGAGAGACCGGGGACCATGCAACATTGCCAAAAACATTCTATAACTGGCTACACATTGGGATGCACAGATAATTGTAATCATTTTGCATGGGAGTCATATCTAACCACCTATCACCTAGCTACTGACTGCAGATAATGATATCAGTGGGTTCAGAATGTGACCAAGCGTAACTTTTAAAGGTGTTAGAATGACAATATATTGCACTGCTTTATTGATTATAGTTCTTCTGAACAATCAACATCACCTTTATGAGACTGCAAGCCATCAGACTACATATCCTCAGCTGATGTATGCTTGGTTTCCTTGTTGTCATTCCTTACATTCTGGATTGTTTTTTTTTACAATGTTATATCTGCTGTGAGAAGCTCATTCCACATCAAGAAAGCTTTCCTGCAGCTTTTTTCTCTGATTCCAATATTTGCAGAGGAGTGGGAATGTCTCAAGGAGTCAGGATCAACATGGAGGTGAGTGCTGCCAAATATAGGTCTAATATCCAGTCTATATAAACCCCTTGTGAAGGTCTTGTAGCGTGATGGGTCATGACCCTGTCTCTGAACCTGATACTCTGTATTCAATATATCTCCAGGAATTGATGGTCAATGAAAGTGTGTTCATAATGCAGACAAAGAGATTGAGTATCAATCTCCACATTCTTCCAACACATTCCAAAGGCAGGTGGTAATAATGAGAGAGTCCAGGCGAACCATATAATGGATAGATTTTGGAGTCAGTACTATGCCCAGCTCCAGCTCTGGACTGTAATATGCAGGTAAAAGTACATTTTGCCACAGCGACATGGGAGGAGGAGTTTGGATTGGCTTCATTGTCTAATGGCTAGTATGGATCAGACTGATATGAACAGAAGTGGGTATGATCCCCTTGGCATGAGTGTTGGATTTGGGATCTGGCCCTATACTCTACCTGTTGGAGAGCATGGTAGTTATGTGTTGAACCTGCATTCAGAGAACACAAGAATAAGAAATGCATTGAGGTCTGTTTAAAAGAGAAGGAAACACAGTAAGTAATGCAAGTAATGCAGTCCAATCCTTTACTGCTGCTGTATTATTAAATTTGCATATGGGAAAACTTACACATGGGGTTTTCTTACTGTATTGATGTAACAGAGGCATTTTTTGATTGCTTGACAATCAACCTGCTTAATGATATTGTGACTCATCTTCTATGACCATCAAGTCCTGAGGTCTGAGTTTCTGACCCAGAAATAGGATCATTATTGACTACATCACAAGGCCTCATCAGAAATGTGAGTATTAAACAGTATTAAAAACTTAAAGGTTTCAAATACATTTCAATACACACAATTCATCATCCCTCTACTCATTCAAAGACTGCACAATTTTCTTGACCAGTTCAAAATGATAGAAGTCAGTACTTTGTGGAAAATATCAGAATCAAACGTACAGACAATAGACAATAGACAATAGGTGCAGGAGTAGGCCATTCAGCCCTTCGAGCCTGCACCGTCATTCAATATGATCGTGGCTGATCATCCTTAATCAGTATCCTCTTCCTGCTTTATCTCCATAACCCTTGATTCCACTATCTTTGAGAGCTCTATCCAACTCTTTCTTAAATGAATCCAGAGACTGGGCTTCCACTGCCCTCTGGGGAAGAGCATTCCACACAGCCACCACCCTCTGGGTAAAGAAGTTTCTCCTCATCTCTGTCCTAAATGGTCTACCCTGTATTTTTAAGCTGTACAGCTGGAGACTATATTTTAAAGCAAGTTCTTTTTGGCTTCCTGGTTCTGATATTATTTCATTAATTTTGCTGCATTTTGGGTTCCAGTAAAGATTTAATCTTCTTTGAAGCTACACCTTTAGTTTTGCTGCACCCTTGAAACCCTACATCTAATAACCCTCCAGGAGCACAGTCAACAAGGTCCCAATGGCAGATGGATGTAGGAGCAGGGACTTACTGCTTTTGTGTGGCCAGAGCTTTTGAAGTCTGATAGATGTTGAACATTTATGCCTGACTCACTATATCCCTTAACTAGGAGCATAGCATTTCTCTCAATATTGTCTTCACAAAAGAATCTTGGAAGTTCTGCAGATTGGCATTATGATCCATAAGTATATAATTTGATGACAGACATTTAACCTTACCTGAAACATGTCTATTGAAAATTTGAATTCTTAGATAAGTTTCAAACTTACCTGAACCCTTCTGGGCAGGCTGTGCAATTCTGAGAGCCTGGTAATGAAAAGAATCCTTCCTGACATGGAACTGGGTGTTCAGAAGGATCTGGACATTTACAACCAGCCAGACATTCCTTGCATGACTTAGATCCCATCATACTAAAGAAACCTGGTGCACATCTTTGAAAGGAAAAGCACACTCTGTCAGATTGCATTTATTTTTCAACAATTAGCTGCAGTTCAGTTCTGCATAATGATCAAGCGAGTAACCTATTAAATATTGTATTCTGTTTAATTGTGGACAATTTAGGACAGTAATATTACTCTGCAGGTCTTAATCTGTCATTGGATGCTGTCAAAGGTGAGATGGACTGTATGGCCTAGGATAACAGTGCTGGAAGAAATCCATTTTTGTGGCTTGCTTGATCACAGGATAACAAATGTGAAAATACTTGAAATGTAGCAGCTTTAGTTTGAAGCTACACAGCTTTATATTATAATTGGCTTAGCTTTTAACTTAGTGTCTATAAGAGAAATAGCCATTTTCTTTCATTATATATAAGAGTGTTTCTTTTTTATTTGTCTTTATTTTGGATTGTTGGCCAACATGAGGAAATGAATGTTGTCATCCTAGAACTGTGGAACGAGTTGCTCCACTTATAAAAACAAATTATTGGGACACATTGTGAGTTGGGCTTATGCTATTACTTTGTTTAAGACATAAATGGTGGATATTTATAACACAATGGTACTACTAAAACAGTAATTCTTAGAAATGAACACACTAGTTATACCGGATCAGGCAAAGTCACCATACTATTAATCTCTCATTAAAAAGAGATGACTAGTGGAGAGCTTAAACTGAGGCTTACCCATGTCTGAAGTGAGGGGCTAGGTTGAGAAGGCAGGATCTTCATGGTACCTCACCATTATAGGAATTTAACCCACACTGTTTGTGTCACTCTAAATTGCAAACCAACCCCCAAAGCGTATGGCACCTGGTATTCACAGATGGTACTGGATTAGTGGTGCTGGAAGAGCACAGCAGTTCAGGCAGTATCCAACGAGCAGCGAAATTTCGCTGCTCGTTGGATGCTGCCTGAACTGCTGTGCTCTTCCAGCACCACTAATCCAGTATTTGGTTTTCAGCATCTGCAGTCATTGTTTTTACCTTGTTGATTCACAGATGGTATCCCATCCAAGTACTAACTTGGATCTGCTTAGTTTTCAAGATAGAATGACATTTAGACCAGAATAGCCAAAGGCACTGGCTCATTAGAGTGAAACAACTGGCAGCAAGTTTAACCTGAGGATTACCGTGTCTTAGTTGAGGGGTGATATTGTAAAGGCAGGACCTTCACTACCTCAGCCAGTGCAGGAACTGGACCTGAGTTATTAACATCACTCTGCATTAAAAACCATCCATCCAGTCAATTCAGCTAAAGAGCACTGTTTGGGGGTACACGGAACAAGTTACTGATTGTTCCTTCTGGATGTGTGCAGAGCAAGCTTCATTCAGAGGCAGATTGCTGATTGGGGATTTGCACAACTGGAGCCAGTTGTGGAGACCAGAAGTCATCAACATGGCAACAAAACTCTGACTGGCTCATGGGCAAGTGAACAGAAATTTATGAATAATATAGGAGCAGAAATCTGCAGACTGTAACAGAGAAAGGCTGTCACACACACGTCTATTTACTATCTATTTACTCTATCCATGCCCCTCATGACCTCTGTAAGCTGTCCCCTCAGCCTTGGATGCTCCAGGCAAAATAGCCACAGCCTATTCAGCCTCGCCCTATAACTCTAACCCTGGCAACATTCTTGTAAATCAATTCTGAAGCTTCTCAAGTTTCACAACATCCTTCCTATAGCAGGGGGTCTAGAATTGCACATAGTACTCTAAAAGTAACCTAACCAATGTCCTGTTCAGCCATAATATGAAATCCCAACTCCTATGTTCAATGTACTGATCAGTAAATGCAGATCCTGTCTACCTTTCTCCATCACTATTTTAAAACTTATAGAATTATGGTCGCTGGCTCCAAAGTGCTCCTCCACTGACACCTCAGTCACCTGCCCTGCCTTATTTCCCAAGAGTAGGTCAAGATTTGCACCTTCTCTAGCAAGTACGCATTGAATCAGAAAGTTTCCTTGTACACACTTAATAAATTCCTCTCCATCCAAGCTCTTAACACTATGACAGTCCCAGGCTATGCTTGGAAAGTTAAAATCTCTTATTATAACCACCCTATTATTCTTAAAGATAACTGTGAATTCTTTACAAATTTGTTTCTCAATTTCCTGCTGTCTATTGCAGGAGGGTGGGTGGGAAGGGTCTCTTGTATAATCCCAATAAGGTGATCTTCCCTGGATGTATTCCCAGGTATATCCTCCCTAATTACAGCGGTAATGTTAACTCTCCCCCTCCCCTCATGCCCCCCTTTCAATCCTTCCAATAGCATTTATACCCTGGAACATTAGGCTGCCAGCCCTGTCCATCCCTGAGCCATGTTTCTGTAATTCCTATGATGTCCCAGTTCCATGTTCCTAACCATGTCCAGAGTTCATCCGCCTTATCTGTTAGGCCTCTTGCATTGAAATAAACGCAGATTAATTTCTCAGTCCTACATCGTTATCTAGTTTGTTCCTGTCTGTTTGACTTACTCCTTTTCTGAAGTGTAGCAGTCTCAGACTGATGTCTTTCCTCGCTATCCTCACTATCTTCCTGGGTCCCAACCACCGCAACGCTCTCCCCCGCCCCCCCCCCCCCCCCCCCCAACTAGTTTAAATCCTCCCAAGCAGCTCTAGCAAATCTCCCCGCTAGTATATTAGCCCCCTTCCAATCAGGTGCAATCCGTCCTTCTGCTAAAGGTCACTTCTACCCCAGAAGAGATTCCAATGATCCAAAAATGTGAATCCTTTTCCCCTGCACCAGATCCTCACTCATATGAGAAGAAATTGCCATTTGACATAATAGCAAAATACCGATCTGGAGTCAAGTTCTCATCTGAATGTGAAAGAAAGTGGAATGATCTTCTCTTGTGGAGGCTGTTGTATGTGTATCTTGTCATTCTGTGTGTTCACCTTTAGGGGCACCAAATGCTATGATTCTGCCTGGTGGATAGTCTATTATGGAATTGGAAGCTGCATACAGAAATCAATTGGTTTGATGTAATGTTTACTTTGTAAATTAGGGTGTGTTTTATTGTTTTAAGTAAACTGACCCATAGAGTTAATCAATTCCTGATGAGCAATTTATTATTAGATAATTATAATTAATATGAGATGGTGAATACTGATGGAAAAGATTGTCTTGGTGAGGCCTTTTAATCTTGAATAGTCAGAAAACAGGCTTATCTAAGGCAAGTTATTTGGCAGTCTTAAATTATGTTAACTCGCATTAGACAACTCATGGTATCTTTGTTCACTACGACATGAGAGAGCTTTAAAAATGCAGCTTTTGGTAAGTAGAAAAAAACCTTACTGAGAGGCCAGCATAATGCCCTTTGAGTAGGGCAAGTGTCAGGTCGTGCAACAGATCAGTAGCAAGCAGCTGAAATCCAAGGCATATTGTCCATCAAATTCCCAAGTTTAAATTGGGACACAGCAAACTTAATTACAGAATTTAAAATGACTAAACAATATTCAGAGCTAAGACTTTTAGGTTTTAGAGAAAAACAAGCCAATAAGATTTGTTTAGCAATTGGATGAAGGTCTATAACATCATCTGGTTAGAAATGTAGGTTTGTTTGAGAAACAAATGTAACAAGGACTAATAAATTTAACTGCATTTATTTCAATGGGTAGGACGCAAATAGATATGAAATAGATTTAAAGGTAAAGATTCACGTCGTTGTTGATCATGAAAAGTTCTATTGCAGCTAGCTGAAAAAGGGAATATCTAAGTGGGAACCAGAAGACAACACAGATATGCTATTAACTAAATTAGTAGTTAGCACAAATGACAAAAAGACGTAAACCCAATAATCGAATCACTAACAAGGAGGCTTGGAAATACAATGGCAAAATCACACTGGGAATGAAAGTAAAATATTAATTACAGAGAAAATACTGGAACAATCCAGCTGGTACGAATGACAAAGATCTATATCATATGAATGCTGTTCGAAACCTGGAGAAGAAAACTCATAAAGACAGAGAAATGAAACACCTTTACTGATAAATGTTTCCCACAGGATTCTTTTAATATTGAAAGAATAACAGTGATGAAAGGCATATTCAGATATCTTTAATGATAAACCTTTAATAAAGGATTTGCTCAAGATTAAAATAATAAGGGACAGACAAAAGGAGTAAAGAATCCCACAAATAAACTGTCAAGATAAAATCTCAACTTCATGAAGGAATCTTCACTGAATCATTAATAAGTAGTGTTTAATGATAAAGCATCACGTAAAACTGGGAGGAACATATATAGAGGGCTGACACCCCTATTTGCAAAGCAGAAACAATGCAAAATATAGAAAAAAGTTCAAAAATTTTAGGAACCCTCTGATTATACTTTTCAAAATATATTTTCTCCCATTAGTGAAAATATCTTACTCACTTGGGGTTTTAAGGTAAAACCATACTTTAAATGTCGATGGTTATTCAACTGCAAAAACATTGTCTTGAAGTCAAAGCAATTAATGAGAAAATGACAGACATGAAATAATAGCTGGAGATGCAGAAAACATACAAGGAACTGTAAATATCTCATGTTTTAAGAAATAAATAGCAGTGAAAATGTCCGAGCAACATAGAGAAAATCAACCATTAAAGCAACAAGGTTAACATTTCAAAGAAAACAAAAAGGGAAGAAAATATTGAAGAGGCCGGATAGTTACTAATGCAGGCTAAGAAGAAAAACATATGTGAGACCAACAGAGGTCTGACACTTAAATGTGATCAGGAGAATCCAAGGTATAAAACCTGCAGCCAGAAAATGTGCTGTCTGATGTAATAGAACAATAAATAGCAAGAAGATTTGAATCATTAGAATTAGTTTCAGGAACAAGTGACTAATTTGAAATAAAGTTCAGCTGTCAGTTCGACCAGGATAAGCAAATACTTGGACAGCAACTGCCTGAAAAGATACTTGACAACACACACAGGAATGGCAGACTCACATCTGATCACTAATCATTGTGGCAATCAATGCTGCATCTAGACAAAGCCACCATCATGAGACATGGACATATCAGCAAATTACCTATATATTATCGAGACTCGGAGACTCCCATGATTGTAAATAGTTAATTCTTTAAGAAAGGGGTGTTGTATATGTACTTCGTCTTTAAGAGAGTTCACCTTTAAGCACTCCATTGGTGTATCTTCTGTGCATTTTTAAGCTGCCTATGCACCTAAGAAATCTATTTGTTTGCTGTATTAACTGCTTCATAACTTATTATGTGTTTTACCATTTTAAATAAACTTACCCATAGTTATTCATTCACTCAACAGTGATTGATTACTGATGAGTGATTGATTATTAGACTGTTATCATTAACATGGTGGAAAGTATCTCATGTTGTTTCAGTTTGATACCACATTGAGTATAATTTCATTGCTGCATCAAATCAGGAGGTGACTTTGATGTTTGCTGTCTGACAGAGTTCAGGTGGATATGTAGTTACAATGGCCTATGACACTGAACCTGTTGGAAAGTCACCAAGATTCCTGATGACCACGGTTTTAAGTAGCTGTCTGAAAATTGTCGGAATTCTTTCCTACCAGGCCAAATTGAGAGAGCAGAGCAGGCCTAGAAAGGGTGAAAAATCATGTTTTCCATTTTTACTTTCAAGGTGATGAGCTATCTGCTTCAATTACTGCAGTCCATGTGGTTGAGCACACTTACAATGCTGTTAGGGATTTTGACGCTTGAGTAACTGTAGTGCTTAAATTAACTCCAGACTCCCCCATTTGCCCTGTCTCCTTGTCCAAACAAAAAGCATTTATAAGTCACCTAGGATCATAACCCCATCACCTCCCCCACATTAACAGGCAGACCATGTGAGATTGTGCAAAAGGCACAAAGGGTTGGACTGTTCACTTTAAAGGAGGGCTCATTCTATAAGAGGTGACAGAAAATGTTTCAAGCTTGGTTGGAGTTGAAAAGCAGAAATGGGTTCAATAAGAGTCTCTTTGATTTTCTGGGCATCCGCTAAATAAAACTTTTATAATGTTTTAGGACTATGGAGCTGAGTGGATGCATATAAAAATGTTGGCAGAAAGCTCATTCCTCTCAGAGTGTTGGATTAAGATGCAAGTACCACTAAACTTAGAGCCAAGTTTGTAGCTAGCACTTTCAGAATGTCTAGCTGTGATGTGAATCATTTTTTTTCCAGTTATTCTACAACCTCTTTTGGAGTTATCATACCTTTCCTCGAAATGTTACTTATCCCTGCTGGTTATTATATTCATGTTAGAACCATGTTCCACCCCTCATTAGGTAGCAACAACAGGAGCTTCTCCAAGGTCACTGACACCAGTACCCTCCACTTTCTGCTATATGATGAATGGAGTGCAAATTGGCTCATGTTCTAGTTTATGTGCCATTGCTATCAAGACAGTGAAAAAATTGCCTCGATTTTGCTCTGGTTCTCACCTCAACTAACTGTCTATAGGAAGATGCTGAAAAAGGCCAGGGAGCTCCCCAGAAGCGGAAGATCACGACAAAACACTGTTATTCTTCTGGGTGGCCTTACAGAAACCTGTACAGGCTGATTAAGGACAAAATAAAACCAACTTTACATGCTTATTAAAAACAAAATCAGAGAAGTTTACTTTTAATGAAGTGTTTAGCTTGAAAACTGTTTGCACAGTTGTTAAATATGAGGAACGTGCTTGCAGCCATTATACAAGATATTTACTAATTACACACTGCTTATTATTATTATAAATTACTATAAATTGCAATGACAATTCTGGTCACCTTGGTACAGGAAGGATGTTATTAAACTGGAAAGTGCACAGAAAAGATTTACAAGGATGTTACCGAGACTGGGCGATTTGATATATAAGGAGAGGCTGGATAGAAAATAAAACGTAGAACATGGAACATTACAGCCTTCAGACCTTGATTTTACGCCAAGCTATGGAACAAATCTGAAGCCTATCTATTCTACATTATTCCATTTTCATCCACATATTTATCCAATGACCATTTAAATGTCCTTAAAGTTGGCAAATTTACTACTGTTTCAAGCAGTGCGTTCCACGCTCCTACTACTCTCTGAGTAAAGACACTACCTCTGACATCTGTCCTATATCTATCACCCCTCAATTTAAAACTATGTCCCTTTGTGCTAGCCATTACCATCCAAGGAAAAAGGTTCTCATTGCCCACTCGATAAGCATCTGATTATCTTATATGTCTCAATTAAGTCTCCTCTCAACCTTCTTCCCTCGAACAAAAACAGCCTCAAGTCCGTCCGTTTTTCCTCATATGATCCCCACTCCATACCAGGCAAAATCCTAGTAAATCTCCTCTGTACCCTTTCAATACTCCAAGTGCAGTCACACAAGAGTTTTGTCCAGCTGCAGCATGACCTTGTGGCTCTGAAACTCCCTCCCTCTACCAATAAAAGCTAACACACTGTATGCCTTCTTAACAGTCCAATCAACCTGGGTGGCAACTTTCAGGGATCTATGTACATGGTCACTGAGATCTTCCTGCTCACCTACACTACTGAGAATCTTACCATTAGCCCAGTACTCTTTATCCCAGATAGGCTGGGACGTTTTCCCCTGGAGCGAATGAAGCTGAAGGGTGACTTTATAGAAGTTTGTATAATCATAAGGGGCGTAGATTAGGTGAATACCCAAAGTATTTTTTCCCCCAGAGTAGGGGAGTCCATAACTAGATGGCATAGGTTTAAGCTGAGAGGGGTAAGATTTAAAATGGTCCTGAGGGACAATTTTTTCACATAGAGGGTGATGCACATATGGAAAAAACTGCCAAATGAAGTCGCGGAAGTGAGTACAATTATAACATTTAAAAGACATTTGGACAGGTACATGGATGGGAAAGGTTTAGAGGGATATGGGTCAAACACAGGCAAATGGGGCTACTTCAGCATAGGAAACCGGGTTAGCATGGATGAGTTGAGTCGAAGGGTCTGTTGCTGTTCTCTATGATGCTAAATGCATATATAAACTTCGAACAAAACAAAATGTGGGACAAAGAACAAGAGATAGGGAAGGGGTTGATCAATAGATTGAGTTCAGGGTTTCCTGGTCTCATCAGCTCTCAATTTCTCCTTTAAACTGGTTGGGAAGTTAAATCCAGGCTGGCAGAACACCAGTGAAAATATTTGGTGTCTGGTGGTATAATAGTTGTTATCAGAATAGTAATCCGCAGACTGCTCTGAATGATCTAGAGATACAAATTAGGATTTTCACTAGGTTGGGATGGAGGTATGTACCATTGAAAAGCTGAATACAGATGGACAAGTCAGCTATGAGTCAAAAAAATTGAGTTAAAAGGCAAAAGGTTGACCAGAGCTGAAAGAGCTGATCTCTTTAAAGCTAAAGCTGCAGCAGCCCATCAAACTATCAAACATATCTGAGTAGGTTAATGGGCAATAACTAAAATAAACAATTTGGGTATCTCTTTAAATCGTCCATCTGCCAGCATTCAGTGATGTTCTCCCAATATAAATGAATAAATAACATTTACTGTATGGCCTTGCACTTAGTCTGATATTCTGGGTGGCTTTAGTGCCTGTGGAACTTGTTCTCACTAATACCAGATTCTTAAAATGGAGGAACTGGAAGAACTATTTGTTCAAAATAATTGAAGTTTTTGTGGTTTTGTCTTTATCAGATGGTATTTAATATGTCACAAATAAAATCATTATTCTATATGACTAAAAATTCTTAGTTATCTTTGAAACTACTTAGATATTGTGAGGTATGATTGGAGCATAGATTCAAATAAACTTCAGCCTGATTATTCTAAGTATCTACACTGAGTGGAATTAAACTGAGGGTGCATTTTTTCATGTTAATAGTAAGTCTGATAATCAGTTATACATCAGGGATTGATTAACTTATGCCTTATTTTATTTAAGACTTATTTGAAGACACATTAAAACTTATGGAACAGCAGAACAATTGGTTTACATTAGTGAGACTGAGTCATTGACAGAGTCTTAACATTGAATGTACACAATACCTGGAGTCCTTAAAGGTGAAATCCCTAAAAAAAAAGTCATATAACCTTTCCAAAAGGAACTTGATGAACTGTCTGTAAGAACTGATGAGCCTCTAAATATCTAAAATGTATAGATGTTTTCCTGATATATTATGATCTTGTGATGGTGATTTCATTTGGAGATGTCATGAATTGAAGTTATCTGTGATACACTCTGTCATTCCTGTTGGGCTTGTCACCACTTTTTCGTTCTTTCTGTCTTTTTGGAAGCCAGAAATTCTTTCACTTGCTGCTTCAGTGGTTGTTTGCTTTCCATGACAACTCCCTAATCTTTCTGGAAAGCATCCATGAGATGTACGTGATCGCCAACTCAATAATTCTGATTGCTAGTTCCACATCTGATAAATTGTAGAATGAAACATTTTCTCTGCTTACAAAATTGTCTGTGGATTCTAGCAGCTTCAGTCTAAATGACATGCTTGAGTCAATTGACAGTGAAGTGTAATCAGACCCTGAATTTGTCTTCTAGTGCAATCATCACATCTTTTGGAGATCTTTTAGTTCCTTGGCTGTCAATCCTGATATGCTAAGCCTGTATATACCATGGTTTCCAGTTGCCATGCGAACCATAATGGCTTGTTTTCTTTCTTAATTTGTAACATCCAAATCTCAGAACCATTGCTCTGAACACTGTCTGGACATTTTGAATGATTGGGTAATTTGCTGTGTCCCAGTTTAAACTGGGAATTTTGTGGACATTCTGACAATATGGCTTTGATTTTCCCTGACTGGCTTTTAAAACAGGACAGATATCAATGTTTCCTGATGTTAAAAATCACAATACCAGGTTATAGTCCAACAGGTTTAGTTGGATATACAAGCTTTTGGAATGCTGCTCCTTCGTCAGGTAGTTTAGTGGAGTAGGATCATAGGACACAGACTTATAGCAAAATTCATGGTGTCATACACTGATGTGATACATTGAACAAACCTAGAATGCTGTCAAGTCTTTCATCTTTTAGAATGGGTTATAGGTTTTGATTCATTAATACGTAAATCCCAGAACTTTTTTCAAGTTGCATTCCCAAGATAAATTAAGGTTTTATAAAAAAAATGACATCTCAGCTCAAACAATGCATTAAATGTGTGAGCTTAGAGTCTATATGTATTCCAATCTTGAGTCAGACTGTTTCTATTTCCTGGAATTTACAAAATGTTACATGGATTATAAAAAGTATTGACTGCCTACAGATTGTGTGCTTTTTGAACAAAACAGAATGTACCCACAAATACAAATTCACCCCATAGAGAGTTTTGAGAAGATTTTGAGAAGCTAAAACAGCAGCCTTGAACTTGAAAGACATGAGACAGACAACAAGTAAAACTAACGCCATTTACAAAATATCTTGCAAGAACTGTAACAAACACTACATTGGACAAACGGGCAGAAAACTAGCCACCCCAGGATAGATGAACTAGGACAAAGAGACATGACCCACTCTCACTAGTGTCCTTACATACAGATGAGGAAGGACACCACTTCGACTGGGACAACACAATCATCCTAGGACAAGCCAAACAGAGACAAGCACAAGAATTCCTGGAAGCATGGCATTCCAACCAGAACTCTATCAACAAACACATTGACTTGGATCCCATTTACCACTCCCTGAGAAAAGGAGTAGGAAATGACATCACCATAGGAAATAGCACGACCACAGGAAATGACATCACCAAACCAAGGAAATCTGAACACATAAACAGAAAGCGGGCCATACCTCCAATGTGGCTTCTGGAGGCTCACTGATGTTATTTAGTATGGTGACGAAGTGTCAGAAAATGAACCTTCCAACTCAGCGAGCAAACCTACATCCATCACCCCATAGACCTATATGGGGCATGCATGTGAGGGAGAGACAGAGTGAGAGGGTGCGTGTGTGTGTATATGCTTGATAGAGTGTGTGTGTGTGAGAGATGGAGTATATACCTGTGAGAGGGTGTGAGTGTGACGGGTGTTTTGTGTGTGCCTGTTTTGTGTGTGCGTCTCAGCTAAGGCCACCCCCTTGGGTATCAAACTTGGCTATCAGCCTCTGCTTGGCCACTCTGTGTTGTTGCATATCCCAAAGTCCATCTTGGAGGATGGTCACCTGAAGATCCAAGGCCAAATATCCCTGACCACTGAAGTGTTCCCCAAATGGGAGGGAACATCCCTGTTTAGTGATTGTTGCGCAGTGTCCATTCATCCATTGTTCCAGTGTTTGCTTGGTCTCACCAATGTACCATGTCTCGGGGCATCCCGCCTGCAGCATATGAGATAGACAACTTTGGCCGAGTCACATGAATATTTGCATGTAAATGGCAGATGGTGTCCTCACATGTAATGGTAATATCCATGGTGAAATCTGACATGCCTTGCAGTGGTTGTCATGTCAGGGTTGTACGGTGTTGTGGTCGATATTGTCCTGAAGGCTGGGCAGTTTGCTATGCAGATTGGTCTTTTTAATGCTTTCCAGATGTTGTCTCTTTCTTATTGTAGCTGCAATGGTACCTGTCTGTAAATTGCAGCTGTGTTTCTTTAAACCCTCTCTGTCTATTCTGACTACCCTTAGTCCTCCCTAGCTTTTTAATGTGCTATATTGCCCTGGTCTGTCTATTTTTCTGAGGTTTTAGGGCAACATTCTTCCCACTCCAATTCAGCTCTCCTTCCAGCAAGCTGTGCTGTATTCTACCTTTAGTTTAAATGGTTTTTACCCCCCTGGAAGTGTCTGCCTTCTGAAAAGTATTTTCTAGAAGAGTTGTGCTTGCTTTCTGCAGAAGTTTTTTTGTTTGTCTGGTCTGACTCTTCAAACTGTTGTCTGGTCTGACTCTTCAAATCTTTAAACAACAATGTTCATCACTGGCACCATGTCACATTAATGATAATTGTCTAGTAATCAACCGACCATTATGGATTGATTATCTCTGTGGGTTAGTTTAGCTTAAACAGCAAAACATATTACAAGTTGCAGAACAGACATTGCAGAAGAGCAACTGGTTTTCAGGGCTTGCACACACCTGCCAGACTGATTAGTAGGCAGAGTGACAGCTTTGTCTATATACTCGAGTCTTCAAAGATGAAGTCTCTGAAGGACAAGTGACACATATATTAAGATTGAGATTCCTGAAACAAATACAACATAAGTTGAAATATCTGTTTCATTTCTCAATATCTTCTGTTGAGTTCACCTGTGACTGTGACAGTAGCTTTACATGAATTTTTTGAATGTCTATTACTAATGGAATGGATAGTGATCTCTTGACAAAGCTTTGAGTGGATTGATAGGAATGAAGAAATGGAAACTCACTTAAGGATTCAGCCCTTTGAGTTTGTTCTGCAAGTCTTAACAATCATGGTTTATCTGAATGTCATATTCATGTTTTTTTTTTGTCCAGACACCTTAATGCCTTTAAAATCTAAACAAAATCTGCCTCTTTCTTGAATATATACAATGACTTGCCTTCCCAGCCTTCTGTGATAGAGAATTCAACGGGTTCACTATCCTTTTAGTGAAGAGAGGCTTCCTAATCTCCATCTTAAATGGTCTATCCTGTAGATTGAGACTGTCTGCTGGTACCAGACTCCACAACTAGGGAAAACATTCTTCCTGTATCTAGTCTGCCTAGCCTTGTTAGAATTTTATATGTTCTGATTATATCGCCTCTCATCCTTCTAACTCTAGTGAATACAGGCCCAGTCACACCAATCTCTCCTCATAAGACAGCCCTGCCATCCTTGGTATCAGAATGGTGAACCTCTGCTGCATTCTCACTATGGTGAGTATATCCTTTCTTAGGTAGAGAAAGCAAACATATGAGGAGTTGGTAAGTAAAGGAGATGAACATCTTGGAGCGAACTGGACAATTGATGGCAACAGTTTGGAAGACAGGGGAAATGAGTGGGGGAGCCACTGTCTGCAACACATTTGGGAGGCTGAGGAACTTGAAACATCTCCTTTAAGAAAAATGTGTATGCTTGGTTTCCAATCAAGATCACTTACTCTGCCAGTCAGAGCTTCCTTTCATACACTTGGTTTCTTAACCATAGGTTTATAACTTTTATCAAGTAATCATATGATCCTTATAAGAAATGTTTCCCGATCTGTTTTACTCACCTGATCTGACCAGTGCTTCCTTTTTGTGGACAGTAGAAGCCACGATCACATAATTGGCACGTGTGAAGGCCAACAGTGGAAAAGGTTCCAAATGGGCAGATCTCAGGTACTGAGGCAGTTGAGGAACACTTGTAACCAGCCGGACAGGGAATACAGGAGGTGGCATTACCCAAGGAATACTGCCCGGGCTTACACGGCACTGGGTCTGAAAGGGGAATGGTTATTTTAATGGTGTTTTAAAAAAGAAAATTAAATCACTCATGCACGTCTAGTAGGCATTATTGTTTTACAGCAAGCCATTTGGTTATTTTAACAACTGTATCGGTTAATGTAAACTGATATAATTCAGCAGTAAGCACTTATGTCCTTTAATTTTAGGTTGGGACACAGCAATGGAAAGTCTTGATAAGTTCAATTTGAAGCGTTCTGAATGAGAGCAGTGCAAGGTCTAATTTCACCAGTGGATGGAGCTATTGCTGTAACTGCTGTAGCTTCATGAATCTTTTAAAATAAGACTTCAATTTCGCAGACACCTTGTTGAAAGATGACCAAAAATCTTTAGTTGATTCCAGAGGATAGACCCCCAGAGGACAGTTTGAGTTTCAGCATCTGTAGAAAGGTCAAGCAACAGGGGAGGCTAATGAAGCAATCAGTTTGAAGAATCCTCTCGGGGGTGCAAAATCAGGAAATTTAAATTATTAGATAGAGAGTGAAATAAAAATTGGGATACGTTCAGGAAGAAACTTAAGTGGAAACAAAAACTTCTAGATAAGGTACATTTTATTTTAAATCAGCATTATCTATATTTTATGAATGGGTTATGTGAAGCTGTCTGGTATAGTTACATACTTTGATCACTAGATGGCTTTGTGACTTGTTTCTGGCATCTATGATTATAAGGAACTGGAGCAAGAGTCAGCCATTTGACCTCTTGAGTCTTCTACACCATTTAATAAAATCACCTGAAAGTCCCTTTAACTCCTCTTTCCTGCCTGTCCTCCCTTACCTTTATCTCCTGAATTGATCAAAAACCTTTCTCACTCAGCCCTGAATACATTCAATGACCCAACCTTTACTGCTCTCCAGAGAAGAGAATTCCAAAGTTCAAACTCCCTCTAAGTGAAAAAAATCCTTCTCATTTTCGTCTTAAGTGGCAGCATATTTATTTTTAAACCTTGACCGTTAAGGTCTGGATTTCCTGCAAGACTCAGAATTCATCTTGTCAAGTTCTCTCAGAATCTTACATTTTTCAATAAGCTAGGACTTAATCTGCACAACCTTTCCTCAAAGGCATCCCTTCTATCCTAGAAAACAGCTAAAAGAACCTTCACTGGACTGCTTCCAGTGAATTTATCTCCATCCTTAAGTAATGAGAGCAAAACTGTGAAAGATACCCCAGATGAAGTCCCAGTAACAATAAGTCTGTACTTGCATACATTTATCCTCCTTACAATTAAGGCCAACATTATTCCATTTGCTTTCTCAATTATTTGCACTTTTTGTGATTTAAGTACCAGGGCACCCAAATCTCTGTACTACTGAGTTGTGCAATCTCTCTCTATTTAATCAATAATATTTTCCAATCTACTAGCTAATAAAAACAAATTTACATCAATTGGTAGGAGCAACGACATGGTCAAGGTAATAATGATATGGGTACTTTTATGATTAATACCTTTATTCATTTCCAATACTTAGCTACGTGTATCATAATCATTAGTTTTATTTATGCCTCAATTATTTTCATTGTTGCCTTCATAGCTGACATCAATGCCAATCAGAATCAGACATTTTCGGAGGGGAGAGATAGTGGACAACTTTTCAATTTTAGTTGCAGTTTTGAATGCGGTCCAGAAAACCAGATTTTCTTTTTCTTCCTTGTCAATTCACTTTCCTCACCACCTCTTTAGGACATATTATGCTCTGGTTCCCATGGCTATATAGAGATTCTTGCATCTTTTGCATGGTTGACTGTGAATGTTGCCAAATTTACTTTTGAGCTGCATCATGTACACATGCACAGTGGTATAGTGGTAATGTCATTGGATCAGTGATTAAAAATGCTTAGGAATGGACAAAACAAAATGGTGGCCTTGCCAGTATTACCTAATTCTTACCAGTAACAAAAACACAAACATACACGAGATCATGGGCTGATAAAGTAGGAGCTAGAAGTCTGTATGATTTCCCTTCTTGTATACTTAGAGATCTTAATGCCAATTGCAGTGTCTCAGCAATGCACAACGCATGCCTATCAAATCAGCACAGTTTTACAGGGATCTACCTGGTCTTTATAGTTCAGTCATGCATTTGATAAACTCACTTGTCATGTGAAACAAGAAGTGCCTGTACCTTTGGAAACTGCCAACTCTAAGATCTATACTTCATATCTCTACGCATCTATTTATAACATTTCACTTTTATATTCCAATTGTTTGCTAAGTCTTACATTGTACAGCAAACTTTGTTTTAATTGGCACCTTATGAACTGGAAGTCTCAATAAACTGGCAAAAACTATATAGCTCAATACTTGAAGTTTACTATATTTTCATGGTCTCTGTGAATTTTAAGTAGTGAAAAGGCTCTGTGCCAGTAAATTTTATTTAAGACAAAGTTGCATTATTATTTATGTGATTTATGCTATAAACGAAGTATTACAGTGATCCCTGCATTATGTTTCTATGAATTAGTGCATGATTTTACATTGATTATATTTGATCTACCATACACTCCTGGTCTGAGAGGTGCCAGTTAATAAAACATTATTAATAGTTAAAAATGTTTGCCATAAATACATTTTGTTCAGAAGAAAATACATTTTTTGAACTGTACAGGATTTCACAGTTGAAATCTTCTTTTCTCAAAACAGACTAACCATCCTTTGGATCTGGACAGGCATAACCAGCAGGACAGAAGACACATCTCTCTGTGAAGGAGTCTTTGCTGTAAGTACCCAATGGACAAGAGGTACAGAATATAGATCCAAGGGAGCTACATAAAAAGGGAGAGAACAGGGGATAAAATTACATACCAGCACATACCTTTGCTTATTTACAGCTACAGCCACAAACTCCTGTTAAAGAGGGCGGAACTTTCCCTCCAAGGCTAGAAAAAAAAATAACTTGGGATTGTTATTGGGTCCCCAAGAAAACAATCACTCAACTTGGATTTTCTCTCCACAACTCATTTCAACGTTAAAAATTGATTAATTGGCCACATCACAGCTAGTGGGGGTGGGGATCTCTTTACAGCCCAACCTGTGGCTAGTCCAGGGAGCTAGGCAGGTAAGAAAGGCCTCCAGCACCAGAGCTCCACCCAATCTCCCAGATTACCACACCCACAAATCGTGATCTTTTCACAGAAACTTGATTCCTGTCACCCAAACTACAGCACCCTCATCCCTCCCAAACAAAGGGAACCTGAATGCATTAGATCATTTCTTTCAGGCTACCTAAGTGTGGCACTTATTGAGCCTGACTGTTGATTGGCAGTGTGTGTTTGAGGAATGGTGAGGTAAATCTGCTGGCCTCCAGTCCCATCTTGATAAAAATATCCTGGAGGTGGGGAACTGGCACGCTGGATGGTGTAGCTATATTTAACTTATGCCCATTTCCATTCCTAGTTACAGAAGGAGCCAGATATCAAGCAATTGTCAGCAGGATGTTCACCCAGTGAATGATCTAATTATGCTGAGAGAACCTTGACCTCTTATACGAGCCATAGATAGTCGACCCATCATTCTGAATCGGGTTCAAAGCTCCATGGAATAGGTCGAAGGCCTGTGTGATAAATCTAAATAACAACTATTCCCTTAAACCAGGTTTCATTACAATCATGTCCCAGGAGAAACATTTGTTACTTTGATTTTTTGTATAGAACAGAATTATCCATCACTTTAAAGAGATCTGCTGAAAGACAGTAAAGTGGAGAACGGAAGAGTGCAGGTCAGACATAAGAAAGTAAGGGAATGAGCTTCCATTACAAAAGTATTTACTATGGTTTCAAAAACACTTCACAGTCAATGACATACTTTTCAAAATGTATTCACTGTTGTGATGTAGAAAAGAAAGCTAATTTGCATATTGCAAACTGAATCAAAATGCAATGTGATATAAAGACCACAAATCACGAACCTGAATGATCCTCTGGTGCAAATCCTAGGGTCTAAAGCAGGGTCACTGCAAAAGAAACCCGCTGGGCAGATGCTGCATATGGTCCCTCCAGTTTGATTTGAGTATGTGCCGGATGGGCAAGGTTGGCAATAAATTTCACCCACTGGACTGTAGCTTCCTCTTTTACAGAGCTCAGGGGACAAGCTTGGGTCAATACAACTGTAACCTGAAAAATAGTGAATCCAGAACCAATCCGTTTGATTGTTACAATCAGAGTTGACTTCATAACTTATCGGTAGTAATGGTCCAGTGGCATTATTGATGGGCTGTTAATCCAGAGACCCAGGTAATGTTCCCGGTCTTGAATCCAAATGGTAGAATTTGAATGCAATAAAAATCTGAAATTAAGAATTAATGTTGACCATGAATCCATTGCTGATTGTCGGAAAAACTCATTTGGTTCACTTATATCCTTGAGGGAAAGAAAATACCATCTATACCTGGTCTGGTCTATATGTGATTCCAGACACACAACAATGTGGTTGACTCTTTACTGTCCTCTGGACGGTTAGGAATAGGCAATGTATGCTGGCAAAGCCAATGAGGTCTTCATCCTATGAATTAATAATGTATGTAAGAGGGTCATCTGTATACATTGGTTTCTGCTGGGTGATGGAGGATCATTTGAGGAAAATCTTAGCCATGTATCAACTAACACTCAATCCTTAGCCTCCTGAATGATGTTTAATTCCAGACTATTGAAAATATGTTGGCTAACTTTAATCTAATTGAGCAACAAAATGAGGAGTCTTAACATTGAGATCAAGCTTTACCTATTTAGATTTAATTTCTTTCAGTGGGTGTATTGGATTTACATCAATTAAATTACTAAAGCAATGGAATGTACACAATTATGAGACTAGTTCCTGCTGCCTGAGGTTGGTAGACCTGAGGTAAATGACCAGTTCTGCCTTTTCCTTAGGTTGGGAAAATGGGAGTTTTAGGCATGTCTGCTACAGGTTACATTTTATTGTTAAGCAAATATCTCTGGAAGGAGGGTTTGTGTATCACTGGGTAGTAACCCTGCCTCTGAACATGGAATTCTGGGTTTGCTCCATACTGTAGGACTTGATGGCTATGGAAAGTACATTTTTATTGTGACCTGCAACTCCTTCCAATTCGCCAAAGTCAGTCAGTAAGAGCTGGACAATCTTCAAATCAGCCATTCTTAAAGTGGAGTAGCTCTCTGGAAGCTACTGACAACAGGAGAAACTATCTACAGAAATGGACAAAACTTTGTGCATTGCCTATGTCATTAGATCTGACAAATTTCTAAGCCAATGGGTCATTAATGGGTGAAAACTATTTCATGCTGCAGGAAATTTAAAAAAAATTAGTTTTGCACCAGTTGCTGCCAAACGTTTACAAACCAGTATCTTGAGGTTTCACTTCCACTCAACAAAATCAGAATCAGGTGTCATTATACATGAATGGCAGCATTGCTGTGTGCATTAAACTGAATCTGATCTTATTTGACATAAACTACTCAGTTGAAATCACTTAGAGTGTAGCTTCAACTCGTAATATGAGGACATTTGTTTCAAGTCAATTTTGCTGTTAATTCCAATTTCTATTCTTAATATTACTGAGATACAACTGCTCAGAAACCCAGACTTATGGCTAGCTGTTGCAAAAGATAAACTGAAGACAAAAAGCTAAGATATTGTGGTAGATTTTCAGTTTGTTGTCCAAGGCTGAAAACTAGGTTGCCCATTATAGAAACTTGTGGAATAAATGGTTAATTATCAATTTATGCTAAGAGTAGCTACAGAGCATGCACATGAGGATCAATGCCAGAATTCCAGAATATATCCTATCTTATCATATTCTGGATGTATTAGTGCTTAATAAAGCTTGTTAAGGTTCTCACTCACAAGAGCATAGACTTCATCTCACTACATAAGCCAGCTGGTTTCAATAGAAGGCAGTTAATTCATTAATGCCAATTTCATACACAGACAGAAAGTTGAAAATCTGACCCAGTTGTCTTTTATATTATTATTATGTAGCAAATCAAGTTTATTTTAGGAAGCTTAGATATCTTATGATGTGATACTAAAATTGCTGATGGCCCCAGATTTGATTTGGATATGCACCGCACCACTGCAGGAAAGGACCATTGCTTGCAGGTATCATAAATTATACATGTCATAGTTTGTGTATCCTACAAAATAAAATGATTTATTAAACATTCATGGTGTTTATTACAGGCGCTCTATACACTTTAAAGTGCTTGCACTCACATTGCCAACATAATATATTTAGATCATCTGCTTTCAGTCATACTGTACAGCTGAATAATAGAGCAGCACACATTTTTTATTCAGCATCTAAATTCTAAAACACCTAATGTGAATTGCTCGTCCATTTTTGGCAAAGCTTTTTCATAGTAAAATATGCATTAAATTCTCCCAAGGAAGGGTCCTAAGTCTGAATGGCATTTCTTTGTGATAGTCTCACACAAATTGTCAGATTATTTTGTCCATATAAATATCCCACTACTCTTATGTTTGCATTAGAGTGATACATAATCTAATGCAAACATTACCTAAACTAATGTTTGAAATACAACATAAATACACATTTCATTCCTCAGCCACAATAAAATAAGTTAAAATGCAAAGGTTCTAAATATATTGGAGCATTGCAATAAAAAACCCAGATAAAGAAGATGCACTTCAGTTCTGATTTGATAACAATTCATTCCATGGATATTCAAGCTGTGGGATGTGCAAGATAATTAGGCAAAAAGCACAACATCTCAAAAGTTCTGTATCTTTGCTGCATTTTGTTCTGTATATTTTAATTTATTGGCAGAATTGAGCAAATACAACATTCTTTCCCTCAATTTCCTTGCAATGCTTGATTCAGACAGAGATTTCCTGGGAGTATATCAATTTGTACAGACAATTTTAATGTGTTGAAAGGTGACAGGATATTTTTGAAGATTAAGGTATTTAGCCTAAACTTAAAATTTTAACATGCTTATTACGTCACATCTCGAATGATTTATCTCGATAAAATGCCCTTTATAATTTGCACTCTATTTTGTGCAATGCAATACAGGTCAATCAAAGCATACTTAAAGTGAAGACATGAAATCACATTCAAGAGATAAACTACATATCACTTGGGTTTCACATCCACTGCAATAAAATTGCAGCCACTGCAAGCCAAGGCTAAACAGTTCCCTGGTGGTTCATAGAACACAGCTTAATGTTAACTGAGAACTGATAGTCCTGTCACCTGTCAGCTTTTGTGACAAAAGGGAAGAATGTACTTTTATGTAATGTGTCTCAGACTTTTGGGATGTTCTGAAGCACTTCACAGCCAATAAAGTATCTTTGATGTTCAGTTCCTATTCAGTGTGCAGTCACAACTGTATGGGCTCAGAAAGATTCCAGAAACAGTGAATCTACAACAAGAGCAAGTTAGCGGCTAGCAATTTTGCAGTGTGTAACTTGGCTTCTAACTTTGAAAGCCTATCCACCATCTAGATGACCCAAGTCAGGAGAGTGATAGAATAGCGTCCATTTGTATGGATGAGTGCAGCTCCAAACACACTCAAGAAGCTTGACAAAGTTTGACTGGTGCCCTATCCACAAGCATCCACTGCCTTCACCAGCAAATCATCACAGTAATAGTGTGTACCATGTATGCACAAAATGCACAGCAAAAATTTACTAAGCCTTCTTAGCCAACACTTTCCAAGCCTATGAGCACTTGCATCTAGAAGGACAAGGACAGAAGATATATGGGTACACCATCACCTGTGAGTTCCTCTCCAAGCCGCTCACCATCCAGACTTGGAAATACATACTTATCCTTCCCTATTGCTGAGCCAAAATCCTGAATTCTCTCTTTAACAGAATGGCGGATCTATCTCACCAGATGGACTGCAGCAGTGGCTTACAACCACACTCTCTGGGGTAGGTTGGGATGGACAAGAAATATTGGTCTAGCCAATGAAGCTCAAATCCCCTGAATGAATTAGTGACCAACTGAGCTGATTTAAAGTCATTGACAGACATGAGGAGAACTTGTCTGATCTTCTTGACGAGAAAGATTATTTTCAACTTTACAATGTTGCTGGTCTCTGCCTCTCCTGCAGTCATGTTTAACTTCTATCACTGAAATGTATTAATATTTCTGCCATTTCAGCACTCAAATATTCTGTAGTTTTCTTAGACGGTCTTCCCTTACTTGTCCTCTCTAAACTTAAACTTATTTCAAATATATATGCCTATATAAAGGTCTACAGAACCAAGAATGTCATGCCAAGAATACGTGAAGAAATGGAAGATAAATTGTTTTAACAGCTGCATCTGCTTAAAGTGTAATGTGCTGGACTAAACCATCACCGCTGCTGATTATATAACACCAATTTACCACAATTTCTGGAAGGATTTGAATCTTTACCAGAATACCGGAACATAATTCAAACATTATCCACCTCGAATATTGTGTTGTTGCTTTGTGGACCTTGGAGTCATAAAAAGACCAGCCAAGCATAAAAAGACCAGTTGACAAAATGACTTCTCCAGCCACTTTTGACTGAAAGGGCTATTGAAACAGATTATATCTGAAGTGGTACTGTTAGCCCACCATTTATATCATACATACAAAGAATGGGTTGATCAGGGCATAGAACTCTAATGTACTAGAGGAGGTGCTAGTTGTTATGTTTATCTACTAAGGACCTCTGGAAAAAGAGATAGAAACCAATTTTTGAATTGAAACAGACTATTCAATTGGCAAGTCACATGACCAAAACCCACTCTGACCAATGTAATTCTTATCTCAGGATACCATTGTTTTGATCTGGTAAGGATTTAGTTACTGTTAACATTGGTCTGCTAAGATCTAAGATCTGTTAATATAACATCAGACTTCAGGCTGAGCTAAGCCAGTCTCAAATTTCAATCTCTTCAAAACTTGGTTTATGACAGAAATTTAATTCATCTGAAAAGAGAACCAACTCCATGTTGTTCTGTCTGTGACAACTATGAAAAGGAATTCTTCCATAAACTACTGCCTCCAGTCAATGGTACTCACCTGCATCCACTTTCCTGTAGAAAACTAGATCCACTGGACAAAGGTCACATGTGTTAATGCCCAAATCTTTGTTTCTTAAGCTATTCTTAATTACAACCTGTTCCTTATCTTTCTTTCTTCCTGTTTATGGATCTGTTGTGACAATCATCCCCTGAGTTTGAATGCATGTGTGAAACATTCTTTTGTTTTAATCCTAAAAGGTTTCCTGTAGTCAATTTTAAATTAGACTTCGCAAACCGAGCGTTCCTGGGTGGGGATAAACACCACAGCCAATGTCAAAAGTTGCAGAAGAAAATATAAAAATAAAAACATCTGCTTATGGATAGAAGAGTATAAAAATAAAATAATTTAATTGACCTCTTCCTTTTGTCCATGACAACACCAACCTGCATTTTCTCCATGATCCATATTCCGTCTATAGTCTTTATATTGTTGCACCATCCTCCAGCCTTATATTCTGGCCATTTAATCCTCTAATTCTGCTTTCCTGTGCATTCCTTTCTTTGTCTAATTAAACATTTTGGAACTCCCAGTCCAAAACTCTCTGCCTCTTGATTAACTTCCTCTTCTTTTAAAGATAAAAAATTTATATTTTCCAACATTTCATTTTGATATGACATTCTATGAGTTCTACTGGCCCTGCCTCACCTGTTTCAGTGTCTGTTGCACCTGGTAAAATCACTTGTTTTGTATATTAAAATTGCTACAGAGGTACACTGAACCTTGCTTTGAACATGTTTAGAGTATTGTGTATGCTTGTCGTCTCCACGTTACAAAATAGGGCTTGGAAAAAGTGGAAACTCAATTTGCAAAAAATGATGCCAAATCTTTGTAGCTACAACTATCAGGGAAAACTGAACAGATGGAACTCCTTTCTCTGGAAGAGGAAGACCTAGGATAATTATGAAATGTTTGATAGGATAAACAAACAGAAGGTATTTCTAGCTGTGGGGAATTCCACAATCAGATCCGTAAGTATACAATAGTCACCACTAAATTCAGTAATAAAGGCAGGAGCTGCTTCTTTACTCAGATTGTGAGATTGTGGAATACACTATGTTATTATCCCAACTAATGGTAATACTAGACCAGTCAGATCCCAGAGTGAAATCTGAATTGATAACTTTCTCGTGATACTTCTTTACCTTGATGGCCAGTTACTAAACATATTCACAAAAGACGACCAATTTACTTTTAACAAAAAAGATTACAAGGTTACTGCATAAAAGAATAAAAAGAATGTTACGTTATAAAGAATTATCTGAAATGATCTTAATGCAAATATCAGAAATAAAGATTTAGCTCTTTCACCTTTAATGATTTTGCAGATACTGAAAGTTCAGTATAAGATCATCCTATTTTCATTTTAAACGGACTTGTTCCTTGGATATGGCTGTAACTGCTTTATTTTTAGCAAACCTCTGCATTGACTTGGTTTTATTTCTTCTGTAAATATCTATTACGAAGATCCCGAAATCAATTGTCAATACAGCTCACTTATGCCTTAACATTAATTCCCCTTGCACAGGCTTCTGTCTCTGGAACTTTTCTCTCACTAAGACTAAGCCTCTCAGGGCTTCTTTTTTTTTGCCTTGACTGATTTGGAGCCTGCTAAACTGCATTGCTGCTTTATTATCCTTTCTCTTTCTGAATTATCTACTTCTTATTCTGAAAGAAACACGCACTCTCTCTGTCCTTTTGAACTGTTTCATCTTTCGAAAATAACTTGTTTCTGTCTTTGTCTTCCTGTGTTATAGGACACCTTGTTACTATGCAATTCTTCTTAAAAAAAGCTTCTATCTCTTTTCTAAAGCACTGAACCATTCATCTTCAGAATTTTGAAATCCTAATTTAAATGCATGCAAACAAATTTACAGCCAACACAGTTTTACTCCCAGAAATCAAAAATGAAATGAAAATGATATCTTCATTTCTTATAACATTTAGGGATACAAATCAAATGTAATTTAGAACCTGGTTCTGTTGACTGTAAACTCAGGTTTCTAAATAACGCTTATTATATATTATGAACCTTCATCATAGTTACCTTATTGAATCATGTAGTTGAATAGTGTTGATGCACTTAAGGGGAAACTAGTAAAGTACATGAGGGAGAAAGAATAGAAAGATATGTTGGTAGAATTAGCTGAAGAGGAACATAGGGTCAATAGGCCATTTAACCACTTGAGCCTCTTCCACCATTAAATAAGTTCAATGATTGGTAGGTGGCTTGAGCTGAAATATCCACCTCATCCCCATATCCTTTACCCCCTTTAGTTACAAGAATCTATCACTCTCAGATTTAAAATTAATATCTGACTAAGCAACTATTGTTATTTGGAGATGAGATTCCAAATTTCTGGCACCCTTTGTGTGTGGAAAGGCAAGATATGTCTCATGTGGAGTCAAAGCATTGGCACATACATTTTGGACGATATGGCCTGTTTCCTGTGTTGTAAAATGCTATGTGATCCTATATAATAAAATAAGCAGAATAGCTTCACAAGAATATTAAAGATCATCACAAGTCAGGCAGCCATGGTGGAATGGTTGAAATTAGATTGTCAGAGAATTGAAGTTAAAGCAGCTAATCATATGTTTACATGGATGTGAATCGACACTGCTCCTAATTGATAAAAGCTAATAATAAATGATGCAGATTTTACAAGATGCTTTTACAAACCTGCTGGACATAAAGCACACTGTTCATTGCCTTCTGTATCTGCGTATGTTCCAAAAGGACAGGCCTGAGGAGCTGTGAGCCCTGAGGTCACACAATGTTTCCCCACTGGGCAAAGCACTGGGTCACTTGCAGGATTCTTGCAATACTCTCCACGGTTGCATTTCTTGCATTCTGCTTGCCCATGGTTGTTGGCATAGTAACCAGGAGCACAAGGGATGGGCTGAATGTTGGCCTCATAAGGGCAGTAATGTCCTGAGAAATAAAACATAGTCTGAGAGCTGGAATTTTACCAGAGGCTGCAATCAGACCAGAAATCAAGCTGAATGTTTCTATTCGCAATTAAGGCAATTCACATTTGAAAAGCTGAGTGCAGAAGATCTTTCATTATCTGTACAACACCACGTGACAGCAAAACATAAACAAAAATACAAAGCCATGAGCTTTTCAGAGCCAGCGACTGTCAACACGAATTAGGAAAGCTGTGAAAATTCATTGCCATGTTTTCAAATCCATCCCTCAGACTGATGTCAAGCACTCAGATGTTTAATAACGTGGACCTTCATGTTATTGAAAGGGCTATGAATGCAAATAGACATTTACAGGTTATGTTTATTTTGGATTTCAATTTGAAAGCTGGCATTCGTGAATAAAACAGTGACCAGGACAAATTACGAAAGTAAAAAATTGCACAGATGTAGATGCATTGGAGCACAAATCAGATTTATGGAATGATTTCATATTAAGTCTACCTGAACTGACCACATTAGTCTGGCTTAACAGTGAATACTACAGGGGCTGCAGTGGTCCTAAAAGAAAGCTCACCTCAAGTTCCTTTAGGATAATGAGAATGGGTAATAACTACCATTCTTGCCAATAGTGGCCACAGTCTGAGTATAAATGAGTAAGCAGATCACAATTTTACCTAAGTAAGAGCTGGTGAGGTTTGTAAGGATTTTATTATATCCATCACTACATTAAAATATGCAAACACTATTAGATTTAATGGGCTCTATTTTCAATTCTGGTCTCCTTCTTACCTGAAGGATGCTGTGAAACTTGAAAGGGTTCAGAAAATATTTCCAAGGATGTTGCCAGGGCTGGAGGATTTGAGCTATATGGAGAGGCTGCACAGGCTGGGGCTGTTTTCCCTGGAGCGTCAAACTGAAGGGTGACATTTTCAAGGTTTATAAAATCATGAGGGGCATGAATACAATAAATAGACAAGGTTTTTCTTCCTGGGATGGGGGAGTCCAGAACTGGAGGGCATAGGTTTAGGGTGAGAGGGGAAAGATATAAAAGAGACCTAAGGGGCAACCTTTTCACACAGAGGGTGGTACGTGTATGGAATGAGCTGCCAGAGGATGTGGTAGAAGCTAGCACAATTGCAACAGTTAAAAGGCATTTAGATGGGGACATGAATAGGAAGGGTTTGGAGGGATATGGGCCGGGTGCTGACAGGTGGGGTACAATTACAACATTTAAAAGACATCTGAATGGATATATGAATAGGAAAGGTTTAGAGAGATATAGGCCAAATGCTGGCAAATGGGACTTGATTAGGTTAGGATATATGGTCGGCATGGAGCAAAGGGTCTGTTTTCGTGCTGTACCTCTCCATGATTTTATGAGTGGAGCTCAGTGCAAAGATTTTCCCTGGGGCATGGGGTTAGTATGTATGAGATAGGGTCCCTGACCTTGACAGCTATGCAATATGTCTTCCAATGTGTATGTAGAAATATCAACCAAGAATTGAGGAATCATTATGTGGCTGCTCCCACTGTTGAATTGTATGTAACCTTCCTGTTGAGCCTCATACATGAAAATGGCAATGATCATGAGGTGCACACTAACTCACTGCCTCAGAAAAAGGTAGAATTTTCACAACTAAAATGACTCCAGAGACCTGAACCCAGAAATACAGGCTTTCGGGAGGAATGTGTCAGATTCCAGATTACATATCCCGGACTTCTGGAGGCAGTTGACCATAAATAATAGTGGCTACCACCAATCATGTCGACTTTTGTCAGTTAAGAGCAAGAAACATGATATCTACAGATCAGACATGGAAGGAACAAGCCTAAACTAAGAAAATGTGATCAGAGTCAAAAATCACATGACACGGGTTATAGTCCAACAGAATTATTTAAGCTTTTTGCACCCGCTCCTTCCTCAGACAGCTCAGCAACTGGACTATAACCAGTGTCATGTGACTTTTGACTTTGTCCAACCCATTCCAACACCTGCACCTCCACATCATCAAGAAAATGCTAGTTACCCTTTTTGGATATAGTCTATTGACACATTTACGGGAGGCCAGGTGTCATTTCAGACAAATCTTGCCTTTTTGGATTGTTTGTAGTGGACAAGATTGTGTGTAAAAATGCATAAATTCTTTTGAAACTGAAATTCATTGGAATGCTAAAGAAGTCATCAAATGGAACAATCAAATCATTTAAAACTCTTCCCTTCCAAATATTTGGAAGAAACAGCCTTATCGTGTTTAACAGAACCAGAGATTCCTGTGTTTCCGTTGGCATAAGCCTCAGGATATAGCTACTGGATTAATGTTGCATGACTGACTTCACAACCTTCTGTTATCTTAGTAGGGTGCCTTTTAGCTCAGGGATTGATTGAGAGCTCCAAGTCATTCTAAATATTTCAAAATGGCACTTACAAAATCCAATCCTTGTCTTATAATGGCTTAAATGAGTTAAATTTAGTGAATGGTTGTTGTAAACGAAAAGGATTGGGGATAGGAAGTAGTTTACCATGAGTTGATGCTAAATAGTCAAGGATTTGGGTGGAGGGCATGAGGTGTCATGCACTTTCTTTTAATTTGTTCATGGAATATAAGCCAGCATCCTTTGCTAATTCCTAATTGCTCTGGAAAAAATAGTGGTGAATTGCCTTCTTAAATCACTGCAGTTCTTGGGGTATAGGGATACCAACAGTGCTGTTAGCCATGATGAGCCAAGATTTTGACTTAACAACAGTAAAGGAATGGTAATACACTTCCCAGTCAGGATGATGTGAGGTTAAGAGGGGAAAATTGCAGATGATGGCGAATCTATACATTTTCTGCCCTTTTCCTTTGAAGTGGAAGATAACATGGATTTGCTTTCAGAACCCTTGGTGAATTATTGCAGCACACTTGGAGATGATACACACTACAGCCGCTGAGTGTCAGTGGTGAAGAGAGTGAATTTTGAAGTGGCGGATGTGATACCAATCAAACGGGTTGTTATGTCCTGACAAATGGAGAGCATTGCACAGTCCTAACCTGTGTCTTGTAGGTGGAGGAGAAGCAATGGGGAAACTGGAGATGAGTTACTTGCCACAGAATTCCTAGCCTCTGACCTGCTCTTGTAGATGTAGTATTTATGTGGCTTGTCCAATATAGTATTATGTGACTTGTCCAATACAGTCCAATGCAGTACAGCTCAGCACAGGAACAGGCCTTTCGGCCCACCAAGCCTGCACTGATTCCTGATCCTTATTTAGGCCTGCTAACTTACTGCTCATCCAGGTCCCCATATGGATAAAAACTACTTGAATATCTCAAGTATTGTGAATTGTGCTGAACACTGTGCTATCCTCAATGAACATCCTCACTTCAGACATTATGATAGAGGGAAGGTCAGTGATGAAGCTGTTGAAGATGGTTGGGAATGAAACAGCTGCAGAAGATTGATCTTTGGACACTACTATAAAGAACACCTGGAGTGATGTCCTGGGAGCTAAAATGGTTGACCTCTAAAAACCACAATTTTCCTCCTTTGTGCCTGATATGACTCCAACATTTATCTCCCTGAATCCAATTGACTCCAGTTTTGTGAGAGCTTCTTGATGTTATAATTGGTTAAATACAATTTTACAGGCAATCATTCTTACCTCATCTCTTGAGTTCAGTTCTTTTGTTCATGTTTAGACTAAGTCTATAAAGAAGTCAGGGACCAAGTGACCATGGCATAATCTAAATTAAGTACCAGTGAGTAGATTATTTATTTGCAAGAGTTTATTGATAACATGGTTGAAAAATCCCTTCCATTATTTTCCTCAGGATTGACAGTAGATCGATGAAGCAATAATTGACTGACAGGACATACCTAGAATCATACAGCATGGAAAAAAAGGTCCTTCAATCCAACAAGTCCATGCTGACCATAATCCCAAACTAAACTGTCCTACCTGGTCCATATCCCTCCAAACATTTCTTATTTATCCAAACGTGTTTTAAATGTTGTAACGGTATACACATCCACCACTTCCTCTGGAAATTCAATCCAGACATAAAACACACTCTATGTAAAACAAAAGTTGCCCCCACGTCTTTTTAAAATCTTTCTCCTCTCAAGTTAAAAATATGCCCCCAGGCTTGAAATCCCCCACCCTAGGGAAAAGACATGTGCCATTCACCTTATCTATCCAACTCATGATTTTATAAACCTTGGGTAGACTCTTATGTTGTATCT